>NC_134832.1:50164993-50464993 GCF_004210375.1 Tachypleus tridentatus
CCTTGACATCCTCCTCTTCTTTCATCTAGTCACTAATTGAGTATGATTCTTCCCTAATCACTGTCTACCTGTCTATCTCTTCTTCATCTAGCACACTGGAAAAGATCAGCCTGTCTTTTTTCCACTCTTTAGTCAGTCTACCTTGACATCCTTCCTCTTCATCTAGAACACTGAGTATGTTTCCTTCCTAATCATCAAGTCTACTCTGACATCCTCCTCTTTCTTTCTAGCACACTGAGTATGCTTCTTCCTAATCATCAAGTCTACCTGTCATCCCCTCTTCATCTAGCACACTGAGTATGTTTTCTCCTACTTGCCTACTTGACATCCTCCCTCTTCTTATCTAGAATACTGAGTATGTTTCTCTTCCTAATTATCAAGCCTACTCTGTCATCTCTTCCCTCTTCCTTTCTAGCACACTGAGTATGAGCCTCTCCTATTAAGTCCACCTGACATCTCTTCCTTCCTTCATCTAGCACACTGAGTATAAGTTTCTTCCTAATTACTGTTCTACCTTGACATCCTTCCTCTTTCATCTAGTACACTGAGACAGCTTCCTTCCTAATCATCAAGTTGCCTACTCTGACATCCTCCTTCTTCATCTAGCATTAACTGAGTATGTCCTCCTTCCTAATCACTAAGTCTACCTGACATCCTTCCCTTTCTCTTCTTTATCTAGCACACTGAGTATATTCCTTTCCCTAATTATCAAGTCTACCTGTCATCCCTCCCCTCTTTCATCTAGCACACTGAGTATGATTCTTCCTAATCATCAAGTCTACCTGACATCCTACCTTTTCATCTAGCACACACTGAGTATGTTTCCTTCCTAATCACAAGTGCCTACCTGACATCCTACCTCTTTCATCTAGCACACTGAGTATGTTTCCTTCCTAATTGTCAAGCCTACCTGACATCCTCCTCTTCTTTCTAGCACACTGAGTATGTTTTCCTAATCATCAAGTCTACCTGACATCCTACCTCTTCTATCTAGCACACTGAGTATGCTTCCTTCCTAATTGCCTACCTGACATCCTCCTCTCTCCTCTAGCACACTGAGTATGTTTCTTTTCCTAATCATCAAGTCCACTTGACATCCTCTCTTTCATTCTAGCACACTGAGTATGTTTCTTCCTAATCATCAAGTCTACCTGACATCCTCTCTTCTTCATCTAGCACACTGAGTATGATTCTTCCTAATCATCAAGCCTACCTGACATCCTCCCTCTTCCTCTAGCACACTGAGTATGATTCTTCCTAATCACTGTTCACCTGACATCTCTCCTCTTCATCTAGCACACTGAGTATGTTTTCTTCCTAATCATCAAGTCTACCTGTCATCCTCCTTTCTTCATCTAGCACACTGAGTATGATTCTTCCTAATCATCAAGTCTACCTGTCATCCTCTCTCTTCATCTAGCACACTGAGTATGTTTTTTTCCTAATCAGTGTCTACCTGACATCTCTCCCTCTTCATCTAGCACACTGAGTATGTTTCTTCCTAATCACTGCCTACCTGACATCCTCCCTCTTCCTCTAGCACACTGAGTATGATTCCTTCCTATCATCAAGTCAACCTGTCATCCCTCTCTCTTCATCTAGCACACTGAGTATGTTTTTCCTAATTGTGCCACCTGACATCCTCCTCTTTCATCTAGCACACTGAGTATGTTTCCTTTCTAATCATCAAGTCTACCTGACATCCTCCTCTCTTCTTCATCTAGCACACTGAGTATGTTTCTTTTTCCTAATCATTGGTTCCTACCTGTCATCCTCTCTCTTCATCTAGCACACTGAGTATGATTCCTTCCTAATTAATGCCTACCTTGTCATCCTCCTTCTTCATCTAGCACACTGAGTATGTTTCCTTCCTAATTCACCTACTCTGACATCCTCCTCTCTTCATCTAGAACACTGAGTATGTTTCTTCCTAATCATCAAGTCTACCTGTCATCCTCCTCTTTCTTTCTAGCACACTGAGTATGTTTCTTCCTAATCATCAGTCCTACCTGACATCCTCTCCTCTTCTCATCTAGCACACTGAGTATGCTTTTCCCTAATTGTCTACCTGACATCCTCCCTCTTCATCTAGCACACTGAGTATGTTTCTTCCTAATCATCAAGTCTACCTGACATCCTCCCTCTTCATCTAGCACACTGAGTATGATTCTTCCTAATCATCATGTCTACCTGACATCCTCCCTCTTCCTCTATACACACTGAGTATGTTTCTTCCTAATCATCAAGTCTACCTGATATCTCTCTCTCTTCATCTAGCACACTGAGTATGTTTCTTCCTAAGCATCAAGTCTACTTGATCATCCTCCCTCTTCATCTAGCACACTGAGTATGTTTCTTTCCCAATTTACAAGTGCCTACCTGACATCCTTCCCTCTTCTTCATCTAGCACACTGAGAGTATGCTTCTTCCTATTACATCAAGTTCCTACCTGACATCCTCCCTCTTCATCTAGCACACTGAGTATGATTCTTCCTAATCACTGCCTACCTGTCATCCTCTCTTCATCTAGCACACTGAGTATGTTTCTTTCCTAATGTCTACTCTGACATCCTCCTTCTTCATCTAGCACACTGAGTATGTTTCTTTCCTAATCACATCAAGTCTACCTGTCATCCTCCTTCTTCTAGCACACTGAGTATGATTTCTTCCTAATCATCAAGTCTACTTGACATCCTCCTCTTCATCTAGCACACTGAGTATGTTTCTTCCTAATCATCACAGGTCTACCTGACATCCTCCCTTTCATCTAGCACACTGAGTATGTTTCCTTCCTAATCATCAAGTCTACCTGACATCCTCTTCAAATCCCTTCTTCTTCTAGCACACTGAGTATGTTCCTTTCCTAATCACTGTCTACCTGTAATCTCCTTCCTTCTTCCTCTTCAGCACACTGAGTATGTTTCTTCCTAATCATCAAGTCTACCTGTCATCCTCCCCTCTTCATCTAGCACACTGAGTATGATTCCTTCCATCATCAAGCCTACCTGACATCCTCCCTCTTCATCTAGCACACTGAGTATGTTTCCTTCCCAATCATCAAGTCTACCTGACATCCTCCCTTCTTCATCTAGCACACTGAGTATGTTTCCTTCCTAATCATCAAGTCTACCTTGACATCTCCCTCCCTCTTTCATCTAGCACACTGAGTATGTTTCCTTCCCTAATCACAAGTCTACCTGACATCCTCCCTCTTCCATCTAGCACACTGAGTATGATTCTTCCTAATCATCAAGTCCTACCTGGTATCCTCCTCTCTTCCATCTAGCACACTGAGTATGCTTCTTCCTAATCAAAGTCCACCTGACATCCTCCTCTTCATCTAGCACACTGAGTATGTTTCCTTCCTTAATCATCAAGTCTACTTGTCATCCTCCCTCTTCATCTAGCACACTGAGTATGATTCTTCCTAATCATCAAGTCTACCTGTCATCCTCCCTCTTCATCTAGCACACTGAGTATGCTTTTCTTCCTTCTAATCTGTCTACCTGACATCCTCCCTCTTCATCTAGAACACTGTATGTTTCCTTCCTAATCATCAAGTCTACCTGTCATCCTCCTCTTCTCCTTCTAGCACACTGAGTATGTTTCTTCCTACTCATTGTTTCTACTGACATCCTCCCTCTTCATCTAGCACACTGAGTATGTTTCTTCCTAATCATCCACTGCCTACCTGACATCCTTTCTTTCTATCTAGCACACTGAGTATGTTTCTTCCTAATTATTGTGCTCTACTTGACATCTCTCCTTCCTTTCTTCTAGCACACTGAGTATGCTTCTTTCCTAATCATCAAGTCTACCTGATATCCTCCTCTTCATCTAGCACACTGAGTATGTTTCCTTCCTAATCACTGTGTCTACCTGACATCTCTCCTCTCTTCCTCTAGCACACTGAGTATGCTTCTTCCTAATCATCAAGTCTACCTGACATCCTCCCTCTTCATCTAGCACACTGAGTATGTTTCCTTCCTAATCATCAGTCCACCTGGCATCCTCCCTCTTCATCTAGCACACTGAGTATGCCTTCTTCCTAATCACCTGTGCCTACCTGACATCCTCCTCTTCCAAGTCTAGCACACTGAGTATGTTTCTTCCTAATCATCATTGTCTACCTGACATCCTCCTCTTCATCTAGCACACTGAGTATGTTCTTCCTTGATCATCAAGCCTACTTGACATCCTCCCTCTTCCTCTAGCACACTGAGTATGTTTCTTTCCTAATCATCAAGTCTACCTGACATCTCTCCTTCTTTCTCTAGCACACTGAGTATGTTTCTTCCTAATCATCAAGTCTACCTGACATCCTCCTCTTCTTCATCTAGCACACTGAGTATGATTCTTTCCTAATCATCAAGTCTACCTGACATCCTCCTCTTCTTCCTTCTAGCACACTGAGTATGTTTCTTTCCTAATCATCAAGTCCTACCTGACATCCTCCCTCTTCATCTAGCACACTGAGTATGTTTCTTCCTAATCATCAAGTCTACCTGACATCCTCCCTCTTCATCTAGCACACTGAGTATGTTTCCTTCCTAATCATCAAGTCTACCTGACATCCTCCCTCTTCATCTAGCACACTGAGTATGTTTCTTCCTAATTACTGTCTACCTGACATCCTCTTCCCTTCTTCATCTAGCACACTGAGTATGTTTCTTTCCTAATCATCTGTCTACCTGACATCCTCCCTTCTTCCTTCTAGCACACTGAGTATGTTTCTTCCTAATCATCAAGTCTACCTGACATCCTCCCTCTTCCTCTAGCACACTGAGTATGTTTCCTTCCTAATCATCAAGTCTACCTGACATCCTCCCTCTTCCCCTAGCACACTGAGTATGTTTCCTTCCTAATCATCAGGTCACCTGACATCCTCCTCTCTTCATCTAGCACACTGAGTATGTTTCCTTTCCTAATCATCAGTGTCTACCTGACATCCTCCTTTCCATCTAGCACACTGAGTATGTTTCCTTCCTAATCATCAAGCCTACCTGACATCTTACTCTTCTCTCATCTAGAACACTGAGTATGTTTCGGCACCACTAATCATCCAGGTCCTGACATCTCTTCATCTAGCACACTGAGTATGTTTCCTTCCTAATCATCAAGTCTACCTGACATCCTCCCTCTTCATCTAGCACACTGAGTATGTTTCCTTCCTAATCATCAAGTCTACCTGACATCCTCCCTCTTCATCTAGCACACTGAGTATGTTTCCTTCCTAATCATCAAGTCTACCTGACATCCTCCCTCTTCATCTAGCACACTGAGTATGTCTTCTTCCTAATCATCAAGTCTACCTGACATCCTCCCTCTTCATCTAGCACACTGAGTATGTTTCTTCCTAATCATCAAGTCTACCTGACATCCTTCCCTCTTCCTCTAGCACACTGAGTATGTTTTCCTTCCTAATCATCAAGTCTACCTGACATCCTCCTCTTCCTCTAGCACACTGAGTATGTTTCTTCCTAATCATCAAGTCTACCTGACATCCTCCTCTTCATCTAGCACACTGAGTATGTTTCTTTCCTAATCATCAAGTCTACCTGACATCCTCCTCCTCTTCTTCTAGCACACTGAGTATGTTTCCTTCCTAATCAATCAAGTCTACCTGACATCCTCCCTCTTCATCTAGCACACTGAGTATGTTTCTTCCTAATCATCAAGTCTACCTGACACCCCTCCCTCTCCATCTAGCACACTGAGTATGTTTCCTTCCTAATCATCAAGTCCTACCTGACATCCTCCCTCTTCATCTAGCACACTGAGTATGATTCCTTCCTAATCATCAAGTCTACCTGGCATCCTCCCTTCTTCCTCTAGCACACTGAGTATGTTTCCTTCCTCATCTCCCTAATCATCAAGTCTACCTGACATCCTCCTCTTCATTCTAGCACACTGAGTATGTTTCCTTCCTAATCATCAAGTCTACCTGACATCCTCCTCTTCTTCTCTAGCACACTGAGTATGTTTCCTTCCTAATCATCAAGCCTACCTGACATCCTCCTCTTCATCTAGCACACTGAGTATGTTTCCTTCCTAATCATCAAGTCTACCTGACATCCTTCCCCTCTTCATCTAGCACACTGAGTATGTTTCTTCTTCCTAATCATCAAGTCTACCTGACATCCCTCCTCTTCATCTAGCACACTGAGTATGTTTCCTTCCTAATCATCAAGTCTACCTGTCATCCTCCCTCTTCATCTAGCACACTGAGTATGATTCTTTCCTAATCATCAAGTCTACCTGGCATCCTCCCTCTTCTCTCTAGCACACTGAGTATGTTTTTTCCCTAATCACTGCCTACCTTGACATCCTCCCTCTTTCATCTAGCACACTGAGTATGTTTCCTTCCTAATCATCAAGTCTACCTGACATCCTCTCCTTCTTCTAGCACACTGAGTATGTTTCCTTCCTAATCATCAAGTCTACCTGACATCCTCCTTCTTCATCTAGCACACTGAGTATGCTTCCTTCCTAATCATCAGTCTACCTGACATCCTCCCTCTTCATCTAGCACACTGAGTATGTTTCCTTCCTAATCATCAAGTCTACCTGACATCCTCCTTCTTCATCTAGCACACTGAGTATGCTTTCCTTCCTAATCATCAAGTGCCTACCTGACATCCTCCTCTTCTTCATCTAGCACACTGAGTATGTTTCCTTCCTAATCACTGCCTACCTGTCATCCTCCTCTTCCTCTAGCACACTGAGTATGATTCCTTCCTACCAATCATCAGGTCTACCTGTCATCCTCTTCATCTAGCACACTGAGTATGTTTTTTCCTAATCATCAAGTCTACCTGACATCCTACCTCTCTTCATCTAGCACACTGAGTATGTTTCCTTCCTAATCATTCTACCTGTCATCCTCTTCTTCCTTCTAGCACACTGAGTCCTGCTTCTTCCTAATTCAATGTTCCTACTCTACCTGACATCCTCCCTCTTTTCATCTAGCACACTGAGTATGAGTTCCTTCCTAATCATGTGCCTACCTGGCATCCTCCCTCTTCCTCTAGCACACTGAGTATATTCTTTCCTAATCATCAAGTCTACCTGACATCCTCCTCTTCTTCATCTAGCACACTGAGTATGTTTCTTTCCTAATCATCAAGTCTACCTGACATCCTTCCTCTTCATCTAGCACACTGAGTATGATTCCTTCCTTTTCATCACTCTGACATCCTCCTCCTCTTCTTCTAGCACACTGAGTATGTTTCTTTCCTAATCATCAAGTCTACCTGACATCCTCCTCTCTTCATCTAGCACACTGAGTATGATTTCTTTCCTAATCATCAAGTCTACCTGGCATCCTCCCCTCTTCATCTAGCACACTGAGTATGATTCCTTCCTAATCATCAGTGTCTACCTGACATCCTCCCTCTTCATCTAGCACACTGAGTATGTTTCTTCCCTAATCACAGCCTACCTGACATCTCTTCCTTCTTCCTCTAGCACACTGAGTATGTTTCCTTCTTCTAATCACTGTCTACCTGACATCCTCCTCTCTTCCTCTCTAGCACACTGAGTATGCTTTTTCCTAATCATCAAGTCTACCTGACATCCTCCCTCTTCATCTAGCACACTGAGTATGATTCCTTCCTAATCATCAGGTTCTACCTGACATCCTCCTCTTCCTATCTAGCACACTGAGTATGTTTTTTCCTAATCAAGGTGCTGCTACTCTGACATCCTCTCCTCTTTCAATCTAGAACACTGAGTATGTTTCCTTCCTAATCATCAAGTCTACCTGTCATCCTCCTCTTCATCTAGCACACTGAGTATGATTCTTCCTAATCATCAGGTCTACCTGTCATCCTCCCTCTTCATCTAGCACACTGAGTATGTTTCCTTCCTAATCATCAAGCCTACCTGACATCCTCTCTTCTTCTAGTACACTGAGTATGTTTCTTTCAATAATCATGCCTACCTGACATCCTCCTCTTCCTCTAGCACACTGAGTATGCTTTCTTCCTAATCACTGTCTACCTGTCATCCTCCCTCTTTCATCTAGCACACTGAGTATGTTTCTTTCCTAATCATCAAGTCTACTGGTCATCCTCTTCTTTTCATCTAGCACACTGAGTATGTTTTTCTTCCGGCCTTGCTGCCTACTTGACATCCTCTCCTCTTCATCTAGCACACTGAGTATGTTTCCTTCCTAATCATCAAGTCTACCTGACATCCTCCCTCTTCCTCTAGCACACTGAGTATGATTCTTCCTAATCATCAGGTCTACCTGTCCTCCCTCTTTCTTCTCTAGCACACTGAGTATGTTTCTTTTCCTAATTCATCAAGTCTACCTGACATCCTCCCTCTTCATCTAGCACACTGAGTATGTTTCTTCCTAATCATCAAGTCCTACCTGTCATCCTCCCTTCTTCATCTAGCACACTGAGTATGTTCCTTCCTAATCATTCAGTCTACCTGACATCCTCCCTCTTCATCTAGCACACTGAGTATATGTTTCCTTCCTAATCATCAAGTCTACCTGACATCCTCCCTCTTCTCTCTAGCACACTGAGTATGTTTCTTCCTAATCATCAAGTCTACCTGACATCCTTCCTCTTCATCTAGCACACTGAGTATGCTTTTCCTAATCATCAAGTCTACCTGACATCCTCCTCTTCATCTAGCACACTGAGTATGTTTCTTCCTAATAACTGTCTCTACCTGACATCCTCCTTCTTCATCTAGCACACTGAGTATGATTCTTCCTAATCATCAAGTCTACCTGTCATCCTCCTCTTCATCTAGCACACTGAGTATGTTTCCTTCCTAATCACTCAAGTCTACCTGACATCCTCCTCTTCATCTAGCACACTGAGTATGTTTCCTTCCCTGTAATCAAGTCTACCTGACATCCTCCCTCTTCATCTAGCACACTGAGTATGTTTCTTTCCTAATCATCAAGTCTACCTGACATCCTCCCTCTTTCATCTAGCACACTGAGTATGTTTTCCTAATCATCAAGTCTACCTGACATCCTCCTCTTCATCTAGCACACTGAGTATGTTTCTTCCTAATCATCAAGTCTACCTGACATCCTCCCTCTTCATCTAGCACACTGAGTATGTTTCTTTCCAATCATCAAGTCTACCTGACATCCTCCCTCTTCATCTAGCACACTGAGTATGTTTCTTTCCTAATCATCAGGTCTACCTGACATCCTCCTCTCTTCATCTAGCACACTGAGTATGTTTCTTCCTAATCATCAAGTCTACCTGACATCCTCCCTCTTCCTCTAGCACACTGAGTATGTTTCTTCCTAATCATCAAGTCTACCTGTCATCCTCCTCTCTTCATCTAGCACACTGAGTATGATTCCTTCCTAATCATGTCTAGTTCATCCTCTCTTCTTTCTATCTAGTCACTGAGTATGTTTTTCTGACATCCTACTCCCTCTTCTCTATCTAGCACACTGAGTATGTTTCTTCCTAATCATGCCTACCTGACATCCTCCTCTTCTTCTAGCACACTGAGTATGTTTCCTTCCTAATCATCAAGTCTACCTGTCATCCTCCTCTTTCATCTAGCACACTGAGTATGTTTCCTTTCCTAATCATCAAGTCTACCTGACATCCTCCTCTTCATCTAGCACACTGAGTATGTTTCTTTCCTAATAATCAAGTCTACCTGACATCCTCCCCTCTTTCTCTCTAGCACACTGAGTATGTTTCTTCCTAATCATCAAGTCTACCTGACATCCTCCTTCTTTCATCTAGCACACTGAGTATGTTTCTTTCCTAATCATCAGCTCTACCTGTCATCCTCTCTCTTCATCTAGCACACTGAGTATGTTTTTTCCTAATCATCAAGTCTACTTGACATCCTCCTCTTTCATCTAGCACACTGAGTATGTTTCCTTCCTAATCATCAAGTCTACCTGTCATCCTCCCTCTTCTTCTAGCACACTGAGTATGTTTCTTCCTAATCATCAAGTCTACCTGTCATCCTCTCTTCATCTAGCACACTGAGTATGTTTTCTTCCTAATTGTGTCTACCTGACATCCTCCTCTTTCATCTAGCACACTGAGTATGTTTCCTTCCTAATCATCAAGTCTACCTGTCATCCTCCTCTTCTTCTCTAGCACACTGAGTATGTTTCCTTCCCTAATCAAGCCTACCTGACATCCTCCTCTTCATCTAGCACACTGAGTATGTTTCTTTCCTAATTAATCAAGTCTACCTGACATCCTCCTCTTCTTTCATCTAGCACACTGAGTATGTTTCTTCCTAATCATCAAGTCCTACCTGACATCCTCCTCTCTTCCTCTCTAGCACACTGAGTATGTTTCCTTCCTAATCATCAAGTCTACCTGTCATCCTCTTCTTCATCTAGCACACTGAGTATGTTTCCTTTCCTAATCATCAGGTCTACCTGACATCCTCCCTCTTCATCTAGCACACTGAGTATGTTTCTTCCTAATCATCAAGTCTACCTGACATCCTCCTCTTCCTCTAGCACACTGAGTATGTTTCCTTCCTAATCATCAAGTCTACCTGACATCCTCTCTTCTCCCTCTAGCACACTGAGTATGTTTCCTTCCTAATCATCAAGTCCTACCTGACATCCTCCTCTTCTCTTCTAGCACACTGAGTATGTTTCTTTCCTAATCATCAAGTCTACCTGACATCCTCCTCTTCTTCATTCTAGCACACTTGAGTATGTTTCTTCCTAATCATCAGGTCTACCTGACATC
Organism: Tachypleus tridentatus; assembly: GCF_004210375.1. Lineage (NCBI taxonomy): Eukaryota > Metazoa > Arthropoda > Merostomata > Xiphosura > Limulidae > Tachypleus > Tachypleus tridentatus. The sequence continues at coordinate 50,175,709 of NC_134832.1, forward strand.
CTCCTCTTCATCTAGCACACTGAGTATGTTTCCTTCCTAATCATCAAGTCTACCTTGACATCCTCCCTCTTCATCTAGCACACTGAGTATGATTCCTTCCTAATCATCAAGTCTACCTGTCATCCCTCCCTTTTCATCTAGCACACTGAGTATGTTTTTTCCTAATCACAGTCTACCTGTCATCCTCCTTTCTTTCATCTAGCACACTGAGTATGATTCTTCCTAATCATCTGTCTACCTGTCATCCTCTCTTTCATCTAGCACACTGAGTATGTTTCTTCCTAATCATCAACCTGCCTGACATCCTCCTCTTCATCTAGCACACTGAGTATGTTTCCTTCCTAATCATCAAGTCTACCTGTCATCCTCTCTTAATCTAGCACACTGAGTATGATTCTTCCTAATCATCAAGTCTACCTGTCATCCTCCTCTTCATCTAGCACACTGAGTATGTTTCATTTCCTAATCAAGTGCCTACCTGACATCCTCCTCTTCATCTAGCACACTGAGTATGTTTCCTTCCTAATCATCAAGTCTACCTGACATCCTCCTTCTTTCCTTCTAGCACACTGAGTATGTTTCTTTTCCATCATCAAGTCTGCCTACTTGTCATCCTCCTCTTCATCTAGCACACTGAGTATGATTCTTCCTAATCATCAAGTCTACCTGACATCCTCTCTTCTATCATCTAGCACACTGAGTATGTTTTTTTTCCTAATCACTGTGCCTACCTGACATCCTCCTTCTTCATCTAGCACACTGAGTATGTTTCTTCCTAATCATCAAGTCTACCTGACATCCTCCTCTTTCTTTCTAGCACACTGAGTATGATTCCTTCCTAATCATCAAGTCTACCTGTCATCCTCCCTCTTCATCTAGCACACTGAGTATGTTTCTTTCCTAATTCAGGTCTACTCTGACATCCTCCCTCTTCATCTAGCACACTGAGTATGTTTCTTCCTAATCATCAAGTCTACCTGTCATCCTCCTTCTTCCTCTAGCACACTGAGTATGTTTTTTTTCCTAATCATGTCTACCTGACATCCTCCCTTCTTTCATCTAGCACACTGAGTATGTTTTCCTTTCCTCACTGCTCTACCTGACATCCTTCCTCTTCATCTAGCACACTGAGTATGTTTCTTTCCTAATCACTGCCTACCTGACATCCTCCTCTTCTTCATCTAGCACACTGAGTATGTTTCCTTCCTAATCACAAGTCTACCTGACATCCTCTCCTCTTCATCTAGCACACTGAGTATGTTTCTTTCCTAATCATCAGTGCCTACCTGTCATCCTCCTCTTCATCTAGCACACTGAGTATGATTCTTCCTAATCATCAAGTCTACCTGTCATCCCTCCCTCTTCATTCTAGCACACTGAGTATGTTTTTTCCTAATCATCAAGTCTACCTGACATCCTCCTCTTCCATCTAGCACACTGAGTATGTTTCTTCCTAATCAAGTCTACCTGACATCCTCCTCTTCTCCTCTAGCACACTGAGTATGTTTCTTTCCTAATCATCAAGTCTACCTGACATCCTCCTCTTCTCTTCTAGCACACTGAGTATGCTTCTTCCTAATCACTGTGCTACCTGACATCCTCCCTCTTCATCTAGCACACTGAGTATGTTTCCTTCCTAATCATCAAGTCTACCTGACATCCTCCCTCTTCTCTAGCACACTGAGTATGTTTCTTTCCTAATCATCAAGTCCACCTGACATCCTCCTCTTTCCTCTAGCACACTGAGTATGTTTCTTCCTAATCATCAAGTCTACCTGTCATCCTCCCCTCTTCATCTAGCACACTGAGTATGATTCCTTCCTAATCATCAAGTCTACCTGACATCCTCCCTCTTCATCTAGCACACTGAGTATGTTTTTCCTAATCAAGTCTACCTGACATCCTCCCTTCTTCATCTAGCACACTGAGTATGTTTCCTTCCTAATCATCAAGTCTACCTGTCATCCTCCCTCTTCCTCTAGCACACTGAGTATGTTTCCTTTCCTAATCATCAAGTCTACCTGTCATCCTCCTCTCTTCATCTAGCACACTGAGTATGTTTCTTCCTAATCATCAAGTCTACCTGTCATCCTCCCTCTTTCATCTAGCACACTGAGTATGTTTTTTCCTAATCATGCCTACCTGACATCCTCCTCTTCATCTAGCACACTGAGTATGTTTCCTTCCTAATCATCAAGTCTACCTGTCATCCTCCCTCTTCATCTAGCACACTGAGTATGATTCCTTCCTAATCATCAAGTCTACCTGTCATCCTCTTCATCTAGCACACTGAGTATGTTTTTTTCCTAATCATCAAGTCTACCTGACATCCTCCCTTCTTCTTCTAGCACACTGAGTATGCTTCCTTTCTAATCATCAAGTCTACCTGACATCCTCCCTCTTCCTCTAGCACACTGAGTATGTTTCTTTCCTAATCATCAAGTCTACCTGTCATCCTCCTCTTCATCTAGCACACTGAGTATGATTCCTTCCTAATCATCAAGTCTACCTGTCATCCTCCCTCTTCATCTAGCACACTGAGTATGTTTCTTTCCTAATCATGTCTACCTGACATCCTCCTCTTCATCTAGCACACTGAGTATGTTTCCTTCCTAATCATCAAGTCTACCTGACATCCTCCTCCTCTTCATCTAGCACACTGAGTATGATTCCTTCCTAATCATCAAGTCTACCTGTCATCCCCCCTCTTCATCTAGCACACTGAGTATATTTCTTTCCTACTCATTAAGTCTACCTGACATCCTCCCTCTTCATCTAGAACACTGAGTATGTTTCCTTCCTAATCATCAAGTCTACCTGTCATCCTCCTCTTCATCTAGCACACTGAGTATGTTTCTTTCCTAATCATCAAGTCTACCTGACATCCTCCTCTTCATCTAGCACACTGAGAGTATGTTTCTTCCTAATCATCAAGTCTACCTGACATCCTCCTCTTCATCTAGCACACTGAGTATGTTTCTTCCTAATCATCAAGTCTACCTGACATCCTCCCTCTTCATCTAGCACACTGAGTATGTTTCTTTCCTAATCATCAAGTCTACCTGACATCCTCCTCTCTTCATCTAGCACACTGAGTATGTTTCTTCCTAATCATCAAGTCTACCTGACATCCTCCTCTTCCTCTAGCACACTGAGTATGATTCCTTCCTAATCATCAAGTCTACTTGTCATCCTCCTCTTTCATCTAGCACACTGAGTATGTTTCCTTCTAATCACTCAAGTCTACCTGACATCCTCCCTCTTCATCTAGCACACTGAGTATGTTTCCTTCCTAATCATCAAGTCTACCTGACATCCTCCCTCTTCCTCTAGCACACTGAGTATGTTTCCTTCCTAATCATCAAGTCTACCTGACATCCTCCCTCTTCATCTAGCACACTGAGTATGTTTTCTTCCTAATCATCAAGTCTACCTGACATCCTCCTCTTCATCTAGCACACTGAGTATGTTTCTTCCTAATAATCAAGTCTACCTGACATCCTCCCTCTTCATCTAGCACACTGAGTATGTTTCCTTCCTAATCATCAAGTCTACCTGACATCCTCCCTCTTCATCTAGCACACTGAGTATGATTCCTTCCTAATCATCAAGTCTACCTGACATCCTCCCTCTTCCTCTAGCACACTGAGTATGTTTCCTTCCTAATCATCAAGTCTACCTGACATCCTCCCTCTTCATCTAGCACACTGAGTATGTTTCTTTCCTAATCATCAAGTCTACCTGTCATCCTCCCTCTTCATCTAGCACACTGAGTATGATTCCTTCCTAATCATCAAGTCTACCTGGCATCATCCCTCTTCATCTAGCACACTGAGTATGTTTCTTTCCTAATCATCAGTCTACCTGACATCCTCCTCTTCATCTAGCACACTGAGTATGTTTCCTTCCTAATCATCAAGTCTACCTGTCATCCTCCCTCTTCTTCTAGCACACTGAGTATGATTCTTCCTAATCATCAGGTCTACCTGTCATCCTCCTCTTCATCTAGCACACTGAGTATGTTTCTTTCCTAATTGTGTCTACCTGACATCCTCCTCTTCATCTAGCACACTGAGTATGTTTCTTCCTAATCATCAAGTCTACCTGACATCCTCCTCTTCCTCTAGCACACTGAGTATGTTTCTTTCCTAATCATTGGTCCTACCTGTCATCCTCCTCTTCATCTAGCACACTGAGTATGATTCCTTCCCTTAATCATCAAGTCTACCTGTCATCCTCTCTTCATCTAGCACACTGAGTATGTTTCCTTCCTAATTCAGTGTCTACCTGACATCCTCCCTCTTCATCTAGAACACTGAGTATGTTTCTTCCTAATCATCAAGTCTACCTGTCATCCTCCCTTCTAACACACTGAGTATGATTCCTTCCTAATCATCAAGTCTACCTGTCATCCTCCTCTCTTCATCTAGCACACTGAGTATGTTTTTTCCTAATCATGCCTACCTGACATCCTCCTCCTCTTCATCTAGCACACTGAGTATGTTTCTTCCTAATCATCAAGTCTACCTGTCATCCTCCCTCTTCCTCTAGCACACTGAGTATGTTTCTTTTCCTAATCATCAAGTCTACCTGACATCCTCCTCTTCATCTAGCACACTGAGTATGTTTCCTTCCAATCATCAAGTCTACCTGACATCCTCCTCTTCATCTAGCACACTGAGTATGTTTCTTCCTAATCATCAAGTCTACCTGTCATCCTCCCTCTTCATCTAGCACACTGAGTATGATTCTTCCTAATCATCAAGTCTACCTGTCATCCTCCTCTCTTCATCTAGCACACTGAGTATGTTTCTTTTCCTAATCAAGTCTACCTGACATCCTCCTCTTCATCTAGCACACTGAGTATGTTTCCTTCCTAATCAAGTCTACCTGACATCCTCCTCTTCCTTCTAGCACACTGAGTATGTTTCCTTCCTAATCATCAAGTCTACCTGACATCCTCCTCTTTCATCTAGCACACTGAGTATGTTTCTTCCTAATCATCAAGTCTACCTGACATCCTCCTCTTCCTCTAGCACACTGAGTATGTTTCCTTCCTAATCATCAAGTCTACCTGACATCCTCCTCTTCATCTAGCACACTGAGTATGTTTCCTTCCTAATCATCAAGTCTACCTGACATCCTCCTCTTCTTCATCTAGCACACTGAGTATGATTCCTTCCTAATCATCAAGTCTACCTGGCATCCTCCCTATTCCTCTAGCACACTGAGTATGATTCCTTCCTAATCATCAAGTCCACCTGGCATCCTCCCTCTTCCTCTAGCACACTGAGTATGTTTCTTTCCTAATCATTAAGTCTACCTGTCATCCTCCTTCTTCATCTAGCACACTGAGTATGATTCCTTCCTAATCATCAAGTCTACCTGTCATCCTCTCTTCATCTAGCACACTGAGTATGTTTCTTTCCTAATCAAGTCTACCTGACATCCTCCTCTTTCATCTAGCACACTGAGTATGTTTCTTCCTAATCATCAAGTCTACCTGTCATCCTCCCTCTTCTTCTAACACACTGAGTATGATTCCTTCCTAATCATCAAGTCTACCTGTCATCCCCCCTCTTCATCTAGCACACTGAGTATGTTTCTTTCCTAATCAAGTCTACCTGACATCCTCCCTCTTCATCTAGCACACTGAGTATGTTTCCTTTCTAATAATCAAGTCTACCTGACATCCTCCCTCTTCCTCTAGCACACTGAGTATGTTTCTTTCCTAATCATCAAGTCTACCTGTCATCCTCCTTCTTCATCTAGCACACTGAGTATGATTCTTCCTAATCATCTGTCTACCTGTCATCCTCCCCTCTTCATCTAGCACACTGAGTATGTTTCTTTTCCTAATCATGAAGTCTACCTGACATCCTCCTCTCTTCATCTAGCACACTGAGTATGTTTCTTCCTAATCATCAAGTCTACCTGTCATCCTCCCCTCTTCATCTAGCACACTGAGTATGATTTCCTTCCTAATCATCAGGTCTACCTGTCATCCTCTCTCTTCATCTAGCACACTGAGTATGTTTCTTTCCTAATCATGCCTACCTGACATCCTCCCTCTTCATCTAGCACACTGAGTATGTTTCTTTCCTAATCATCAAGTCTACCTGTCATCCTCCTCTTCCTCTCTAGCACACTGAGTATGTTTTTTTCCTACTCATCAAGTCTACCTGACATCCTCCCTCTTCATCTAGCACACTGAGTATGTTTCTTTCCTAATCATCAAGTCTACCTGACATCCTCCCTCTTCATCTAGCACACTGAGTATGTTTCCTTCCTAATCATCAAGTCTACCTGACATCCTCCCTCTTCATCTAGCACACTGAGTATGTTTCTTTCCTAATCATCAAGTCTACCTGACATCCTCCCTCTTCATCTAGCACACTGAGTATGTTTCCTTCCTAATCATCAAGTCTACCTGTCATCCTCCTCTTCCTCTAGCACACTGAGTATGTTTCTTCCTAATCATCAAGTCTACCTGTCATCCCCCTCTTCATCTAGCACACTGAGTATGTTTCTTTCCTAATCAAGTCTACCTGACATCCTCCCTCTTCATCTAGCACACTGAGTATGTTTCCTTCCTAATCATCAAGTCTACCTGACATCCTCCCTCTTCCTCTAGCACACTGAGTATGTTTCCTTCCTAATCATCAAGTCTACCTGACATCCTCCCTCTTCATCTAGCACACTGAGTATGTTTCCTTCCTAATCATCAAGTCTACCTGACATCCTCCCTCTTCATCTAGCACACTGAGTATGAATCCTTCCTAATCATCAAGTCTACCTGGCATCCTCCCTATTCCTCTAGCACACTGAGTATGATTCCTTCCTAATCATCAAGTCTACCTGACATCCTCCCTCTTCCTCTAGCACACTGAGTATGTTTCCTTCCTAATCATCAAGTCTACCTGTCATCCTCCCTCTTCATCTAGCACACTGAGTATGATTCCTTCCTAATCATCAAGTCTACCTGTCATCCTCCCTCTTCATCTAGCACACTGAGTATGTTTCTTTCCTAATCAAGTCTACCTGACATCCTCCCTCTTCCTCTTGCACACTGAGTATGTTTCTTTTCTAATCATCAAGTGCCTACCTGACATCCTCCCTCTTCCTCTAGCACACTGAGTATGTTTCTTTCTAATCATCAAGTCTACCTGTCATCCTCCTTCTTCATCTAGCACACTGAGTATGATTCTTCCTAATCATCAAGTCTACCTGTCATCCTCCCTCTTCATCTAGCACACTGAGTATGTTTTTTTTCCTAATCAAGTCTACCTGACATCCTCCCTCTTCATCTAGCACACTGAGTATGTTTCTTCCTAATCATCAAGTCTACCTGTCATCCTCCCTCTTCTTCTAGCACACTGAGTATGATTCTTTCCTAATCATCTGTCTACCTGTCATCCTCTCTTCATCTAGCACACTGAGTATGTTTTTTCCTAATCATGTCTACCTGACATCCTCCTCTCTTCATCTAGAACACTGAGTATGTTTCTTTCCTAATCATCAAGTCTACCTGTCATCCTCCTCTTCTTCTCTAGCACACTGAGTATGTTTCTTTCCTAATCATTGTCTACCTGACATCCTCTCCTCTTCATCTAGCACACTGAGTATGTTTCTTCCTAATCATCAAGCCTACCTGACATCCTTCCTCTTCATCTAGCACACTGAGTATGTTTCTTTCCTAATCATCAAGTCTACCTGACATCCTCCCTCTTCATCTAGCACACTGAGTATGTTTCCTTCCTAATTCATCAAGTCTACCTGACATCCTCCCTCTTCATCTAGCACACTGAGTATGTTTCTTCCTAATCATCAAGTCTACCTGTCATCCTCCCTCTTCTTCTAGCACACTGAGTATGATTCTTTCCAATCATCAAGCCTACCTGTCATCCCTCTCTTCATCTAGCACACTGAGTATGTTTCTTTCCCTAATCAAAGTCTACCTGACATCCTCCTCTTCATCTAGCACACTGAGTATGTTTCTTCCTAATCAAGTCTACCTGACATCCTCCTCTTCCTCTAGCACACTGAGTATGTTTCTTTCCTAATCATCAAGTCTACCTGACATCCTCCCCTCTTCATCTAGCACACTGAGTATGTTTCCTTCCTAATCATCAAGTCTACCTGACATCCTCCCTCTTCATCTAGCACACTGAGTATGATTTTCCTAATCCTAATCTACCTGGCATCCTCCTTCTTCTTCTAGCACACTGAGTATGATTCTTCCTAATCATCAAGTCCACCTGGCATCCTCCTCTTCTTCCTCTAGCACACTGAGTATGTTTCTTCCTAATCATCAAGTCTACCTGACATCCTCCTCTTCATCTAGCACACTGAGTATGTTTCCTTCCTAATCATCAAGTCTACCTGACATCCTCCCTCTTCATCTAGCACACTGAGTATGTTTCCTTCCTAATCATCAAGTCTACCTGACATCCTCCCTCTTCATCTAGCACACTGAGTATGTTTCTTCCTAATCATCAAGTCTACCTGACATCCTCCTCTTCTCATCTAGCACACTGAGTATGTTTCTTCCTAATCATCAAGTCTACCTGTCATCCTCCCTCCTCTTCCTCTAGCACACTGAGTATGATTCCTTCCTAATCATCAAGTCTACCTGTCATCCTCTCTCTTCTATCTAGCACACTGAGTATGTTTTTTCCTAATCAAGTCTACCTGACATCCTCCTCTTCATCTAGCACACTGAGTATGTTTCTTTCCTAATCAAGTCTACCTGACATCCTCCTCTTCTTCCTCTTAACACTGAGTATGTTTCCTTCCTAATCATCAAGTCTACCTGACATCCTCCTCTTCATCTAGCACACTGAGTATGTTTCCTTCCTAATCAAGTCTACCTGACATCCTCCCTCTTCCTCTAGCACACTGAGTATGTTTCCTTCCTAATCATCAAGTCTACCTGACATCCTCCCTCTTCATCTAGCACACTGAGTATGATTCCTTCCTAATCATCAAGTCTACCTGTCATCCTCCCTCTTCATCTAGCACACTGAGTATGTTTCCTTCCTAATTATCAAGTCTACCTGACATCCTCCTCTTCTTCATCTAGCACACTGAGTATGATTCTTCCTAATTACTGTGTCTACCTGACATCCTTCCTCTTTTTTTCTAGCACACTGAGTATGTTTCTTCCTAATCATCAAGTCTACCTGACATCCTCCCTCTTCATCTAGCACACTGAGTATGTTTCTTCCTAATCATCAAGCCTACCTGACATCCTCCCTTCATCTAGCACACTGAGTATGTTTCCTTCCTAATCATCAAGTCTACCTGACATCCTCCTCTTCTTCATCTAGCACACTGAGTATGTTTCTTCCTAATCACTGTCTACCTGACATCCTCCCTTTTCCTAGCACACTGAGTATGTTTCTTCCTAATCTTCAAGTCACCTGACATCCTCCCTCTTCATCTAGCACACTGAGTATGTTTCTTCCTAATCATGAAGTCTCCTGACATCCTTCCTCTTCATCTAGCACACTGAGTATGTTTCCTTCCTAATCACTGTGCCTACCTGTCATCCTCCCTCTTCCTCTAGCACACTGAGTATGATTCCTTCCTAATCATCAAGTCTACCTGACATCCTCCCTCTTCATCTAGCACACTGAGTATGTTTCCTTCCTAATCATCAAGTCTACCTGTCATCCTCCCTCTTCCTCTAGCACACTGAGTATGTTTCTTTTCCTAATCATCAAGTCTACCTGTCATCCTCCTTCTTCATCTAGCACACTGAGTATGATTCTTCCTAATCATCAAGTCTACCTGTCATCCTCCTCTTCATCTAGCACACTGAGTATGTTTCTTTTCCTAATCACTGTCTACCTGACATCCTCCTCTTCATCTAGCACACTGAGTATGTTTCCTTCCTAATCACAAGTCTACCTGTCATCCTCCCTCTTCTTCTAGCACACTGAGTATGATTCCTTCCTAATCATCAAGTCTACCTGTCATCCCCCCTCTTCATCTAGCACACTGAGTATGTTTTTTTTCCTAATCAAGTCTACCTGACATCCTCCTCTTCATCTAGAACACTGAGTATGTTTCCTTCCTAATCATCAAGTCCTACCTGTCATCTCCTCCTCTTCCTTCTAGCACACTGAGTATGTTTCTTTTCCTAATCATCAAGTCTACCTGACATCCTCCTCTTTCATCTAGCACACTGAGTATGTTTCTTCCTAATCATCAAGTCTACCTGACATCCTCCTCTTCATCTAGCACACTGAGTATGTTTCTTTCCTAATCATCAAGTCTACCTGACATCCTCCTCTTCATCTAGCACACTGAGTATGTTTCTTTCCTAATCATCAAGTCTACCTGACATCCTCCTCTTCATCTAGCACACTGAGTATGTTTCTCTTCCTAATCATCAAGTCTACCTGTCATCTCTCCCTCTTCCTCTAGCACACTGAGTATGATTCTTCCTAATCATCAAGTCTACCTGTCATCCTCTCTTCTCATCTAGCACACTGAGTATGTTTCTTTCCTAATCAAGTCTACCTGACATCCTCCTCTTCATCTAGCACACTGAGTATGTTTCTTCCTAATCAAGTCTACCTGACATCCTCCTCTTCCTCTAGCACACTGAGTATGTTTCTTCCTAATCATCAAGTCTACCTGACATCCTCCTCTTCTTCATCTAGCACACTGAGTATGTTTCTTCCTAATTGCTGTGCCTACCTTGACATCCTCCCTCTTCATCTAGCACACTGAGTATGTTTCCTTCCTAATCATCAAGTCTACCTGACATCCTCCCTCTTCATCTAGCACACTGAGTATGTTTCCTTCCTAATCATCAAGTCTACCTGACATCCTCCCTCTTCATCTAGCACACTGAGTATGATTCCTTCCTAATCATCAAGTCTACCTGGCATCCTCCCTATTCCTCTAGCACACTGAGTATGATTCCTTCCTAATCATCAAGTCTACCTGGCATCCTCCCTCTTCCTCTAGCACACTGAGTATGTTTCTTCCTAATCATCAAGTCTACCTGTCATCCTCCTCTTCTTCTAGCACACTGAGTATGATTCTTCCTAATCATCAAGTCTACCTGTCATCCTCCCTCTTCATCTAGCACACTGAGTATGTTTCTTTCCTAATCAAGTCTACCTGACATCCTCCCTCTTCCTCTTGCACACTGAGTATGTTTCCTTCCTAATAATCAAGTCTACCTGACATCCTCCCTCTTCCTCTAGCACACTGAGTATGTTTCTTTCCTAATCATTAAGTCTACCTGTCATCCTCCTTCTTCATCTAGCACACTGAGTATGATTCCTTCCTAATCATCAAGTCTACCGGTCATCCCCCTCTTCATCTAGCACACTGAGTATGTTTCTTTCCTAATCAAGTCTACCTGACATCCTCCCTCTTCATCTAGAACACTGAGTATGTTTCCTTCCTAATCATCAAGTCTACCTGTCATCCTCCCTCTTCTTCTAACACACTGAGTATGATTCCTTCCTAATCATCAAGTCTACCTGTCATCCCCCCTCTTCATCTAGCACACTGAGTATGTTTCTTTCCTAATCAAGTCTACCTGACATCCTCCCTCTTCATCTAGAACACTGAGTATGTTTCTTCCTAATCATCAAGTCTACCTGTCATCCTCCTCTTCCTCTAGCACACTGAGTATGTTTCCTTCCTAATCATCAAGTCTACCTGACATCCTCCCTCTTCATCTAGCACACTGAGTATGCTTTCTTTCCTAATCATCAGTCTACCTGACATCCTCCCTCTTCATCTAGCACACTGAGTATGTTTCTTCCTAATCATCAAGTCTACCTGACATCCTCCTCTTCATCTAGCACACTGAGTATGTTTCTTTCCTAATCATCAAGCCTACCTGACATCCTCCCTCTTCATCTAGCACACTGAGTATGTTTCTTCCTAATCATCAAGTCTACCTGTCATCCTCCTCCTCTTCCTCTAGCACACTGAGTATGTTTCCTTCCTAATCATCAAGTCTACCTGTCATCCTCCCTCTTCATCTAGCACACTGAGTATGATTCCTTCCTAATCATCAAGTCTACCTGTCATCCCCCCTCTTCATCTAGCACACTGAGTATGTTTCTTTCCTAATCAAGTCTACCTGACATCCTCCCTCTTCATCTAGCACACTGAGTATGTTTCCTTCCTAATCAAGTCTACCTGACATCGTGCCTCTTCCTCTAGCACACTGAGTATGTTTCCTTCCTAATCATCAAGTCTACCTGACATCCTCCCTCTTCATCTAGCACACTGAGTATGTTTCCTTCCTAATCATCAAGTCTACCTGACATCCTCCCTCTTCATCTAGCACACTGAGTATGAATCCTTCCTAATCATCAAGTCTACCTGACATCCTCCCTATTCCTCTAGCACACTGAGTATGATTCCTTCCTAATCATCAAGTCCACCTGGCATCCTCCCTCTTCCTCTAGCACACTGAGTATGTTTCCTTCCTAATCATCAAGTCTACCTGTCATCCTCCCTCTTCATCTAGCACACTGAGTATGATTCCTTCCTAATCATCAAGTCTACCTGTCATCCTCCCTCTTCATCTAGCACACTGAGTATGTTTCTTTCCTAATCAAGTCTACCTGACATCCTCCCTCTTCCTCTTGCACACTGAGTATGTTTCCTTTCTAATAATCAAGTCTACCTGACATCCTCCCTCTTCCTCTTGCACACTGAGTATGTTTCCTTCCTAATCATCAAGTCTACCTGACATCCTCCCTCTTCCTCTAGCACACTGAGTATGTTTCTTTCCTAATCATTAAGTCTACCTGTCATCCTCCTTCTTCATCTAGCACACTGAGTATGATTCCTTCCTAATCATCAAGTCTACCGGTCATCCCCCTCTTCATCTAGCACACTGAGTATGTTTCTTTCCTAATCAAGTCTACCTGACATCCTCCCTCTTCATCTAGAACACTGAGTATGTTTCCTTCCTAATCATCAAGTCTACCTGTCATCCTCCCTCTTCTTCTAACACACTGAGTATGATTCTTCCTAATCATCAAGCCTACCTGTCATCCTCTCTTCATCTAGCACACTGAGTATGTTTCTTTCCTAATCATGTCTACCTGACATCCTCCTCTTCATCTAGAACACTGAGTATGTTTCCTTCCTAATCATCAAGTCTACCTGTCATCCTCCCTCTTCTAGCACACTGAGTATGTTTCTTTTCCTACTCATCAAGTCTACCTGACATCCTCCTCTTCCTCTAGCACACTGAGTATGTTTCCTTCCTAATCATCAAGTCTACCTGACATCCTCCCTCTTCATCTAGCACACTGAGTATGTTTCCTTCCTAATCATCAAGTCTACCTGACATCCTCCCTCTTCATCTAGCACACTGAGTATGTTTCCTTCCTAATCATCAAGTCTACCTGTCATCCTCTCTCTTCATCTAGCACACTGAGTATGTTTCTTTCCTAATCATCAAGTCTACCTGACATCCTCCCTCTTCATCTAGCACACTGAGTATGTTTCTTTCCTAATCAAGTCTACCTGACATCCTCCCTCTTCCTCTAGCACACTGAGTATGTTTTCTTCCTAATCATCAAGTCTACCTGACATCCTACCTCTTCATCTAGAACACTGAGTATGTTTCCTTCCTAATCAAGTCTACCTGACATCGTGCCTCTTCCTCTAGCACACTGAGTATGTTTCCTTCCTAATCATCAAGTCTACCTGACATCCTCCCTCTTCATCTAGCACACTGAGTATGATTCCTTCCTAATCATCAAGTCTACCTGGCATCCTCCCTCTTCCTCTAGCACACTGAGTATGATTCCTTCCTAATCATCAAGTCCACCTGGCATCCTCCCTCTTCCTCTAGCACACTGAGTATGTTTCCTTCCTAATCATCAAGTCTACCTGTCATTTTCCTCTTCATCTAGCACACTGAGTATGATTCTTCCTAATCATCAAGTCTACCTGTCATCCTCCCTCTTCATCTAGCACACTGAGTATGTTTCTTTCCTAATCAAGTCTACCTGACATCCTCCCTCTTCCTCTAGCACACTGAGTATGTTTCCTTTCTAATAATCAAGTCTACCTGTCATCCTCCTTCTTCATCTAGCACACTGAGTATGATTCCTTCCTAATCATCAAGTCTACCGGTCATCCCCCTCTTCATCTAGCACACTGAGTATGTTTCTTTCCTAATCAAGTCTACCTGACATCCTCCCTCTTCATCTAGAACACTGAGTATGTTTCTTCCTAATCATCAAGTCTACCTGTCATCCTCCCTCTTCTTCTAACACACTGAGTATGATTCCTTCCTAATCATCAAGTCTACCTGTCATCCTCTCTCTCATCTAGCACACTGAGTATGTTTTTTCCTAATCAAGTGCCTACCTGACATCCTCCTCTCTTCATCTAGAACACTGAGTATGTTTCTTTCCTAATCATCAAGTCTACCTGTCATCCTCCCTCTTCCTCTAGCACACTGAGTATGTTTCTTTCCTACTCATTAAGTCTACCTGACATCCTCCTCTTCATCTAGCACACTGAGTATGTTTCCTTCCTAATCATCAAGTCTACCTGACATCCTCCTCTTCATCTAGCACACTGAGTATGTTTCTTCCTAATCATCAAGTCTACCTGACATCCTCCCTCTTCATCTAGCACACTGAGTATGTTTCCTTCCTAATCATCAAGTCTACCTGACATCCTCCTCTTCATCTAGCACACTGAGTATGTTTCCTTCCTAATCATCAAGTCTACCTGTCATCCTCCTCTTTCCTCTAGCACACTGAGTATGATTCCTTCCTAATCATCAAGTCCACCTGTCATCCTCCTCTTCATCTAGCACACTGAGTATGTTTCTTTTCCTAATCAAGTCTACCTGACATCCTACCTCTTCATCTAGCACACTGAGTATGTTTCCTTCCTAATCATGTCTACCTGACATCCTCCTCTTCCTTCTAGCACACTGAGTATGTTTCCTTCCTAATCATCAAGTCTACCTGACATCCTCCTCTTCTTCATCTAGAACACTGAGTATGTTTCCTTCCTAATCATGCCTACCTGACATCCTCCTCTTCCTCTAGCACACTGAGTATGTTTCCTTCCTAATCATCAAGTCTACCTGACATTCTCTCCTCTTCATCTAGCACACTGAGTATGTTTCCTTCCTAATCATCAAGTCTACCTGACATCCTCCTCTCTTCATCTAGCACACTGAGTATGTTTCCTTCCTAATCATCAAGTCTACCTGTCATCCTCCCTCTTCATCTAGCACACTGAGTATGTTTCCTTCCTAATCATCAAGTCTACCTGTCATCCTCCCTCTTCCTCTAGCACACTGAGTATGTTTCCTTCCTAATCATCAAGTCTACCTGACATCCTTCCTCTTCCCTAGCACACTGAGTATGTTTCTTTCTAATCATCAAGTCTACCTGACATCCTCCTTCTTCATCTAGCACACTGAGTATGATTCCTTCCTAATCATCAAGTCTACCTGACATCCTTCCTCTTCATCTAGCACACTGAGTATGTTTCTTTCTAATCATCAAGTCTACCTGTCATCCTCCCTCTTCCTCTAGCACACTGAGTATGTTTCTTTCCTAATCATCAAGTCTACCTTACATCCTCCCTTTTCATCTAGCACACTGAGTATGTCTTCTTCCTAATCATCAAGTCTACCTGACATCCTCCCTCTTCATCTAGCACACTGAGTATGTTTCTTCCTAATCATCAAGTCTACCTGACATCCTCCCTCTTCATCTAGCACACTGAGTATGTTTCCTTCCTAATCATCAAGTCTACCTGACATCCTCCCTCTTCATCTAGCACACTGAGTATGTTTCCTTCCTAATCATCAAGTCTACCTGACATCCTCCTTTTCATCTAGCACACTGAGTATGTTTCCTTCCTAATCATCAAGTCTACCTGACATCCTCCTCTTCATCTAGCACACTGAGTATGTTTCTTCCTAATCATCATGTCTACCTGACATCCTCCTCTTCATCTAGCACACTGAGTATGTTTCTTTTCCTAATCAAGTCTACCTGACATCGTCCTCTCTTCATCTAGCACACTGAGTATGTTTCTTCCTAATCATCAAGTCTACCTGACATCCTCCCTCTTCATCTAGCACACTGAGTATGTTTCCTTCCTAATCAAGTCTACCTGACATCCTCCTCTTCATCTAGCACACTGAGTATGTTTCTTCCTAATCATCAAGTCTACCTGACATCCTCCTCTTCATCTAGCACACTGAGTATGTTTCCTTCCTAATCATCAAGTCTACCTGACATCCTCCCTCTTCATCTAGCACACTGAGTATGTTTCCTTCCTAATCATCAAGTCTACCTGTCATCCTCCCTCTTCATCTAGCACACTGAGTATGTTTCTTCCTAATCATCAAGTCTACCTGACATCCTACCTCTTCATCTAGCACACTGAGTATGTTTCCTTCCTAATCATCAAGTTTACCTGACATCCTTCCTCTTCCCCTAGCACACTGAGTATGTTTCCTTTCTAATCATCAAGTCTACCTTCCATCGTCCCTCTTCCTCTAGCACACTGAGTATGTTTCTTTCCTAATCATCAAGTCTACCTTACATCCTCCCTCTTCATCTAGCACACTGAGTATGTCTTCTTCCTAATCATCATGTCTACCTGACATCCTCCCTCTTCATCTAGCACACTGAGTATGTTTCCTTCCTAATCATCATGTCTACCTGACATCCTCCCTCTTCATCTAGCACACTGAGTATGTCTTCTTCCTAATCATCATGTTTACCTGACATCCTCCCTCTTCATCTAGCACACTGAGTATGTTTCCTTCCTAATCATCAAGTCTACCTGACATCCTCCCTCTTCATCTAGCACACTGAGTATGTTTCCTTCCTAATCATCAAGTCTACCTGGCATCCTTCTCTAGCACACTGAGATTTTGTTTTTTTTTGCACCAAAGGGAATAAAGTTATTATCTCGTCTTTCTTTCAGGTTTGTTTTCAACTTATTAAGTTCTGCAACAATATCACTTGCAGTTGGTTTTGTTTTCTCCGTCGCTAAAATCACTTTGTTGAACAAGCCTAGTCGTCCATGAACAAACCATAAATACATTTCTCCACATTTATTGTAAAAAAATATTTTATCAACAGTGGGCACTGTTATCGTGAACAAAAATACTACTTCAGTCCTTCATAAATCTGGAGAATTTTCTCAACAGCTGGTAACAAAGACAGAAATTGTGTATTTTCATATTGAAGAACCTTCTTGCACTCAATCTTTAAAAAACTCACAGAATATTTTAGGTGTGTAACACGCACAGTGTAAATATAGAAATACTCGCAAATTTTGACCACCAAGCTTTTCACTTCAATAGGAAAGACATCAACTGCAGTTTGAAGACAGTTATGGACAATATGTACACCATAACCAGCACCAACAATATTTCTGCCAAGTTCTTTCTTCAATCGACTACATTTATTGTATTTGCCTTTCTCTTTACATCTCCAAGATTTTTATTGTAGTTGCCTCCGCAATAAGCAACATTTTTTTTGATAAATCATTTTTTTTAAAGTGTACGCCAAAGAATTCATCAAAATTTCTGATGTCACTCCAGAAACGGACTCAAAGTCTAAAACTTTCATTTCTTTCTCTGGCAAAAAATATCGCACCATGACAGATATAATTTTGGCATCTTTTCAGTTTGAAAAGTGAAACGAATTGATCCTCCATGAAGTCTCTCTTCAATTCCTCTGCTGCTAAAGGAACAATTGCATTCAAAATAATAGCCTCATTCTTTTTTTCTGGCAGAACTAAGCTTTGGCTCATATAACTTTGCTCTCAGTTTGGAAGAGCAATCAGCTGTTTTAAAGCTTCTATTATGGACAACATATTATCTTGTCCATTCTATTATGTGATAAGTAAAGGTTACTTCTTTGGCAGCTATTAACAAGTCACTCTCTTTAAGCACAATTTTTTGAAGAACACATCAACTCTTGAACTTTGAGCAGCTGCTGAAAGACTACCTGCATGTTTTTTAAGTGGTCTTTTATGTCTGAGTGGCCACCATAATGAGAACTCAGATGAACATTTGACCATGCCTTCCTTGCCACACATTTTTTCTTTTTGTAATTCACTGTTGAATGTACACTTTCTTTTACCAGCTTTGGACATAATGACTGGTGATAATTTCTAAAATGAAAGAACGAAAATAATTCAGCATGTATCGTATGAGTAATGTAATAAATACTGTGGTAAATAAAGCAATCACAAAGCACAAACATTTGCTCAAATAAAGCTTTGCATATGCTACCGTTTGTGCAGCTGCCGTCACACGTGTAACTCCAATAGCAGCCTGCTGATGGATTATTATACTTGTACAGGTACCGTATCTGTTGTCTGTGAATTTTGTTTGATGCAATACCTTTGAAAATTTGCATGCTACAGCATTATGGCTCGCTCTACCCATCAATTAATAAAATGAAAACTGAAAAATTATTTTTTGTCAACACAAAGTCAGAACTCTATGCAGAATTTGACATTTTCCATTTAACCTTTTTGGAGTTTTTCATTTTTTCATCAAAACCTGGACTTTTCAAGGCAATTCAGTGTCAACCAGAACAAATTAGTAAACCGGACGGGACACTGGGACAGACCCCTCAAACCGGGACGTATGGTAAGCCTAGCAATAGATGATATATTGGGAAGGTCATTTAACGTTGGTCAAATCAAGCCCAGTGACAAGGTTTGTACGAGTGTATGTAAGAAATGGATAACAGTACCCCATGTACTTCATGTATTTCATGGTTTACCGTAGATCAAATTTAGTGCATTGCAACTAGGAACCATCGTAGTAAGGCGCACATGAAGTGAACAGGTTCCTGTCCAAAAAGCAGGTAGCATTAGCTCAGACAATTATCTGTTTGATGAAGGATGAGGTTCTGGTATTGTTTTGTAATTATTGGTAATAATCTATCCAGCTATATACTGAAACTAATACAAGAATGGTAAGCCAAACTGTAAGTGACTGATAACAACAGCAGCACCATGGTTGTGTCTACTGCACTGTGACTAAAAGAACGATTGCATTTACCAAGACATCTGAAGTCATTGATTGAGATTTGTGCAAGCAGTCTATGCCTATGGCAATAAAAATAACTCAGTGTCCTATTGGTCAAATTTCCCAATGTATTTGTGTGGTTTGGTGGTTGACTGGGTCAAATAGCGGCAAGTTGTTACACATTAAATACAGAGGATGCAAGCCCAATAAAACAATTGCTATGCCAGATTTCCTGGAGCACTAATTGTATCACCAGTATATGCTGAAAGATCATCTCTAGTGACAACGATTTCCAGAAAAGTAGAAAGGACATCAAGGTTCTATGTTGATTTTAAGTAGTTGAACTTTGTAACTCGCAATGTTGATTTATTACGTACGTTTGTATGGCCATCTGCTTTTTGAGCCAGTGAATGAATTCTTTTATATAAAACATTGTCTGACATTTCATTAGAATCACTTCCACCATCTAGCTGAGTGGTGAGAATAATATTGAACATGTCATCCTATACTTACTAGATTCCCATCTTTATACCAGGGAGAATATGAACTTAATACACATAAAGTTATTGTTAACTGTGAGGGTATTCAACTAATGAAACAACGGATTCTAATTTTTGTGAGAATAAACATAATACAAATAAACTTAATTACTTATGTTGACACCAGGTTGTTGTTTTGTTTCGCCATAAGTACGTGGCTTATTTTGATCGAGAATTATTATTGATCTTGATTGATTAGTTTTACACAGAATTCCTTAGTTCATCTGAATTTAGGCCTAGCATGGCCAGGTGGGTTAAGGCGTTCGACTCGTAATCCGAGGGTCGCGGGTTTGAATCCCCATCCTACCAAACATGCTCGCCTTTTCAGCCGTGGAGGCATCATAATTTGATGGTCAATCCCACTATTCGTTGGTTAAAGAGAAGCCCAAGAGTTGGCGGTGGGTGTTGATGACTATCCGTCTTCCCTCTAGTCTAACACTGCTAAATTAGGGACGGCTAGCGCAGTCAGTCCTCGAGTAGCTTTGCGCGAAATTCAAAAACAAACAAAATTATATATGTCAGGTATTAATAAATATTAAATGCATTGGTAATTTCATTCTTTAATAGATGCTTTGGATCATCCATTATTCAGTAGTCATGTAAAAAGGGTTTTATTTTGTAGCCCCCTTGATGTTTTACCAATACGTCTGAGGGCATTAATGATAAAAATTGGCTTTAAATATCCATGGTGAGCACAGAAATGAAAGTCCATTGCATAGCATTGCGCTTAACAACAAATGTTTTATTTTGTGTTTTAAATCATAGCTTACTAAGGATTCTCCTTTTAATTACTTCATTATGTAATGCATTATTGTGTATTTTTACTTATAGGCAAAGGTCTTTTTGATGTTTTTCTATGTTATTTGTCTGAGGGTTACGTCGTCCATGTCGTACAAAAATGAGGGAATGTTCACGTGCTTCTTACCCGTGTCAAAAATTGAGAGTTAATTGGTTTTAAAATTAAGTTTTCAGCTTGAGAAACAGAAAAGAGAGAACAAATATAGCCCTTAATGATTGTTAATCTTTGTGTTTTTCCTTTTTCTTACTATTTGTAACCAACATGAACTTTGTAATAACGAACACCTCAATATTCCGGATTAAGGGTGGTGTCTTTAGTCTCATTTTCTACACGAGTACTCAATAAAGCAAACACTTATCTTTATATGTCTGTTCGGTATATGTCTAAAATTCCAAACATTCCAGAAGGATGACTCATTTTCAAACACTTGCGAGGTTTATTGGATCGGCTCCAAACCGTATACTGTAAATAAAAGTTTTCACAGATTAAAAGTACGACCTTATTGTAAACACTGTAGGATACGTAAGCAGATAAATTCTACGTTGTGTTCTCAGAGCAAGGGTCAAGTCGAGGTATTTCTGGGTGCATGCTTTGTTGCTCTCTAGATTATTGTATTACAGTGTCACATAAACATTCTAATAACACAAACAATGATTTATTTCCATTGGATTTCTACTTCAGCCACTGACAGTAAAATAAACACAAGCTCTGTAGAGAAGTACTTTGAAACTTTATAACCAATAATAAAGAAAAAATATCACAGCTAGCCCCCCCTCCCCGAGGCCTCCTGTTGACAATGCTCCACCTCGAGTCAACATGTAACTCATGAACATACATCTCTGTCCTGCAAACACCAAACAAAATAGGAACTTTAAAATGCAGAAACTTGGTATGGTCATTATAGAATCCAGATTTGTGTAGCTCATTTATTATATTAACGGCATCTTGCTATATAGGCCATTTGGAGAGCGTTAAAAGTGATGCCCTTAATGTCAAAGTTTTACTGTATATAAGTATTTAAAACTTTTAGTTTTGTCCAATTTGCGAACAGTTTTATAAACATGGTAAAAAAAAAAGTAAAGGAAGTACATTTGCTAAGTTGTTTATTTTGGAATTTCGCGCAAAGCTAAACGAGAGCTATCTGTGCTAGCTGTTCCCAATTTAGCAGTGCAAGACTAGAGGGGTGGGAGATAGTCATCACCACCCACCGCCAACTCTAGGACTACTCTTTTACCAACGAACAGTGGGATTGATCGTAACATTATAACGCCCCCACGGCTGAAAAAATGAACGTGTTTAATTTGACGGGGATTCAAACCCACGATCATCGAATTACAAGTCGAGCGCCTTAACCACCTGGCTATGCCATGGTTCTTTTATTTTTCTATAGTAGATATCTTCTCCCTTAATGTGAATAAAGCTGCAACTTCACACATTGTGCAAAACATGCCAATGACAGTAGTATCTTTCAATGGTTGAGTAGATAATATCTGGAGGTTACAGCCTTTACTATGTTGTATGTGAATGAACAGTCACGTGGGTAACATTAATCATTATGGGTATATCTAATGTGTCTCGTATATCTGCAGTATTGGATTCAATTTAGTTTTACGTGCTTTATAACGGAAGTCATTTGGCAAGAACACATCTTAAGATATGGTAACTGCTGACCACTTCACTGTTGAATGTTCACATAAGAATCCAACTGTGTTTCGTTACTTTGCAATATAAATAAATATTACTTACTCAGCCATTTTCCTAAACTTCGATTTACTTCGTAAATTTTTTATCAATTCTTCCATTATGAAGTAGACCTATCCAAAACTCTTACAAAAGCCTGTTTTACTTGAGAATCTTATAACAAGAGGTGAAACACAGAATGTCAGCTCTATAGTTTGGCACACTAACCACAGTTGGCCCATCAAAAATGTTTTTAATTCTAGTTTCTAAATGCTTGTTTGTTTTGTTTTTTGGAATTTCGCACAAAGCTACTCGAGGGCTATCTGTGCTAGCCGTCACTAATTTAGCAGTGTAAGACTAGAGGAAAGGCAGCTAGTCATCACCACTCACCGCCAACTGTTGGGCTACTCTTTTACCAACGAATAGTGGGATTGACCGTCACATTATACACCCCCACGGCTGGGAGGGCGAGCATGTTTAGCGCGACGCTCGGATTACGAGTCGCACGCCTTACGCGCTTGGCCATGCGTTCTAAATGCAGAATTACGGTTTGGATGGCTTGGTTTTTGAATTTCGAGCAAAGCTGCTCGAGGGCTATCTGTCCCTAATTTAGCAGTGTAAGACTAGAGGGAAGGCAGCTAGTCATCACCACCCACCGCCAACTCTTGGGTTACTCTTTTACCAACGAATAGGGAGATTGACCGTCACATTATGATGCCCCCATGGCTGAAAGGGCGAGCATGTTTGATGCGAAAGGAAGTCGAACGCCTTAACCCACCTAGCCATGCCGGGTCAAAATGAGAAAAGAAAATATTTATATTAGCTTCGTTGACACGTGAAACGAGAAAAGATAACTCATAGTTTTTTTGCTTGAGAAATATATGTTTAAAATAAAATGTAAACAAAAGTTTCCTTCATGGCGCCTTGTTTTTCTTTATATAGACGTTATTTAAAAAGTTATTATAATTTCCAACCCATTAGTAATTTACATTTGGTCGTTAAGACAAAAAAACATAACAGATCCACATTAATATGAAGTTTTTAATTAAATTAATTCACAGATACAAGGATTCTTTGAATTAGTAACAACAAATAATGAAGACTATAATTTACATAATGTTACATATTTAAAACATCACGACACAAAAATTAGCACGTGACTTGGTATAATGCATGATAAAAATCTTTCAAAGCTATGAGTATTCCCTCACAGTTAAGTTATAAATTCATTAGGTAAATAGGAAAAGTTACATGTTTTAGATAACGTAGTGGTTCATCTCAGGCTTCACACTAGACTGCATATCCATTACACATTTTGCAAGGAATTCACTAATACATTGATACCACACATTTGTTGGATTGCTCCGTTGGATATTATTAAGTGTCAATTTACTGACACTTCAAGTGTTCATTTATATTGGACAAGTGGCTAAATATTTATTGAGCAATGCTTTTTGAAACACACACACACTAAAGGTATGAATGTTTAAGGCTTTAGATTCTAGTAACATTCAAAGATATATCTCTATGTGAGTGTTTTTGTATATAATATTTTCTATAACACATTTGTTAACTTGGGATAAGCGCATAACCTACATATTAACAGAACTACTCTACAGTTATTTCAACATGGCTTCTACGTTCTTTTCCTTTATCCCTAATTGGAAACTGAAATAGAGTACTAGTTTATGATATAAAGTAATGTATAGTCTCTCTCTTTGACATCCAGTGTTTAATACGCTTCAAAACTGCAACAATATTCCATTATGTATATTTTACAGTTATTATTTAATATTAACTATTTTGTAATACTCTTCGTAAGCCTAAACTGTTAAATGGTATTCAATCGTTTAAAATATGGACTTGAAAGCTTTATTATTAAAATGATCAACTATAGTGACTTTACGTAATCATAGAAGATAATTAATATGGTAATATAAGTATACACTCAATATTAAAGTACAACAACAACTACAGATTTCCTGCCTTTGGCACAGAAGTCATGTTTACAAGTACACAGTAATAATAAAGTCACATGTATTACAGGTACAGTACTAGTTGGCTAATGAGGACTAACAGTGTTAACCAATTTACACTCTCGTACTAGCCGTCCCAGAAAACGTGACAACAATTGACAATGGATTACTCTTTTCATACTTCTGCAGAAAAATCGGTTGAAACTGGTTAACTGGAAATATTTCAACCTTTATCATACAAGTGTTTGAGCCAGATAGAATTTTCATGTGCTTTATTATACCAAGAAAGTAAAAAATGACTTTACAGCTTCTTCTGTTGAGTTATATTATTCGATACAATATCAGTTCAAATAGATTATACTTTTACACCTCAGTTCCTACAATGTTTTATGTCAATCTCCTGAGTTGATAGTGAATATCTATTATCAAAAACTACATCAGAAGATCCCATGAATAATCCTAAAGTAATTCTTCCTAGACTAACTTAGCTTCACGTTACACAGATTACCATCATACATAGATCACATTTTAAGAGTAGATGAACACTTGGTTTTCTCCAATGTTAAGTGAATCAGATGTTTGTAAAATTACCTCACTTATCTTTAATATCAAGCAACATGCTTTAGTAGTTTACATAAAGATAGCTACTCTTGACCACGAAATGTTACAATATCTAATTTAAAACATTTAATTATTATGTATCCATGCTACACCAACAAGTACAGAAATTACCACATCGTAACTACCGATCAAACACGTAATCAACAATATGCATGTTGAATTTCAAAAGTGCTACTAGTAATACAGAACCTCTCTACTAATTCTGAGAAGAAATCATTTTCTAGTTTAAAAAAATATTGTTAATTTTGCAATATTTAATGCAACAGAGAAACCCAACACGAAATGAAACAAACTAAATGTTTCAAAACTGAAACCGTCTTTCAGTTTCATCTCTTTCATGCACATAGTTTTAATATTTCATTGAAAAAATAATAAAAGATCACAAATGTAGCATTTATAATATTCTGTAGCAGGAGCCAAAGATACGAGTTACTAATGTATTTTTATATGAATGAAATACAATGAATTCACCATCTGATCCAGAAAGATTCTCTTGCTGCAACTTTTTTGTATTCCTAATATCCCAGATAAACAGTAAACTTGTTCAGCCAGAGACTTCTCAAATTACTTATATTGAAAAAAAATAACCAAATTCTGAGAATAAACTTATAAACATGGGAAGGTTTAAGAACATTACAATAAGTTTTGTTTATAAATTCGATTTAGCACTTTGACTACCATTGGCCCATATGTCCTCCTTCCCTCTAGACCACTGTTACATAAGTCTGGAATTGTGTGTTACGAATATTCCCCACCTCACTTTTGAAAGTTTATTGGTTTTAAACGACAAAGTATCAAAATGTATCTCTTGTTTTAACTGTATATCTAAAAATAATCCTAGTACAGGAAGTTAGCTATAAGATGGACAGTGAAAGACTCTACAAGTAGCATGACCAATATAGCTTCCCACTCATTTACAATATTCTCGTATTAAATTCTCATATGAGGCAACACTGAAATGTATTCTTTGGTGTCTTTAATGATAAATAAAATATAAATCATTAGATTCTATGTTAGATGGAATGATTGTAAAATAAATGAAAAGGTTTTTTGTGTATATTTGTTTATTTTATATTCAGATAAGAAAATGATGGACCAAAAAGAAATCTTCCAACATTTTGAGTCAAATATGTGAAACACTGTAACTAGACACAACTATTTGTTATTCGTAATAACTATATAAAATAACTTATAAAAGTAAGAAAAGATAAAATATGCTGTCTCAACTTAACTACTGTATTTTAAAATGCACAAAAGTTCACAGTTTAAACAAACAAACAGAAAAAGACAGACAAACACTTTGAAAAATCTTAAAATATAAATTTTGTTAATTATTAAAGAATGACCCTGTTTTGTATATACTTTCTGGTCATAATTTGGACTGGAAAAAAATTGAGAGGTAGGTAGCTTGAAGGACTAGTTGTCACATTCCTTTCTAATCTTGAGATTTAAATCTATGATCAATTACAATACCACAAACATTTTCACAAAACTAAACCCTTTGATGAAATACAAACCCATTCAACCCCTTACTTCCACTAACAGCAAAAAGTATAGGAATCCTCAAATAATTCTCAGATTAATGTAGAAAGTTGCTGTTGTTTAGCTTGAAGTTTATTACAATAAAAATGACCAATTCACCTTCTACTTAAAACTTTAAGAAATCTCAAATTTCAGGAAATTATGTAAATGATTCAATTTTTACAGAACTTTCCACAACACACTATAATTCTGATGTCACGACACTTAGAGCTAAATTGTAATACATTATTCGCAAGTGTTTTTTTACAGCTACACATCTTTATGTGTCACAAAATTCCCTATCGATAGCGTTGATTAAACCATTTGTCTCTCATAAAAGTTCACTTAACAATTTGTTTTCTTAACAGGATATGCTAAATGTTACTGCAGTTCCTAACTAAGTTATCATAACACATGATACCACTTGATCAACACTGTAACTATATTTTATTAAATTAAACTGTTACTTCAACCCACAATTATTGGATTATCTATTGAATCCCAAACTGGTACATCCTTTATTACTTCTTAAAATGAATTATTTTCCTTATATTACTATTTTCTAGTCTATTATTTTATATGCTTACTCTCCATCCTATGCATCACAATATATTCTATTAACTTTTCTCTTACACAATCCATGAATTCTAAATTCACCAAACAAACCACTGGGGTTCTTAAGTCCTATTCTACATGTCATAAAGTTTTTTTTTGAGATTTATTAATTTAAATGTTGAAAGATTACACATCATTTCTCCATTTTATAAATTTAAAAAGTTTTCATATTGGCACTGTAGTGTACACAATTCTGGACTTTGAGATGTCACATGACACTGTATGTTACTAGGCTTTTTTGTTGTTGTTGTCTCGCTATCTTACACATTGTTAAATTGTTTGTTGAGTCACTATATTATAATCTGCTAGGCTGTTTCTTGACTTACAATGTTATGTTATTAGGAGTCTTGCTGACTCACTATCTTGCACACCACTAGGATCTCAATGACTCACAGTCTTTCTAATTTTTAACTCCAGTTCACTATGCAATATATAAAAAAGTTGCTTGTTTGCCAATCCATAAGCCACAAGACTTGTCGACCTCTTACCTTGGAAGTTACAAAAAATGCGATTATTCATTGACATTTTCCAGAAGATCCTATTGGTAACATCAGTAATCATCTCATACTTTGTAGACTCTCATAAGGGTAATAAAAGTTACAATATTTTGGCACCAGGTTAAAGCATAAATATATGGTCATTTTGCTTGTTCATTTGGTACACAAGCATAATGTCCATATGTCAATACCATGAAAGGTTCCATAATTAATGATTTCCCATTACATTACAGTTATTTCTCTTCTGCAGATCAACAACTAGAGTGGAAACACTAGTAAGTTCCAATTGGCACAATCATAGTACTGCACAAAAGGGAAGGTTTTATTTTAATTTTCACAGTTCTACAGTAACTTGGCTACTAACACTGGAGCTAAAGTCTATTGATTCAACCAGCATCATGGAATTTCATCAATTTATATAGGAAAGATGGAAGTTACAATCCTTTGATTTTATACTAAGATGATTGCACTTACAACTCTTGTTTCATAAGTCTGGTGTATCTCCATGAGGAGTACTGTGAAACCAGTTCCAGCACCAACTGATCCTGATGCACCTCTATGTCAGGATAGAAGTTATATCCTGTTTCACCAGGCAGTGAAACATTGTAGTACCTCTAAGGAATTATGACAGTAAATCACTTCCTATCTTGATTCCGATATGTTATCTCACCTCCGTGGAGAAGAGAGAGGGAACCTCCAATTTTCACCTGACTTTAGAGCACTTCTGTTTCACCATAGAGAGCATGGTAGCAACCACGTACATCACCTGGTGACAAAACATTTCTGGAGAGGACAAGTAGGATAATAATATTTCATCTGACAAAAGAAAACTTCAACATGTCAGTGGTACTGATTGTAGCAACCTCAGACTTCACCTAATGTCAGAACAGTTTTTCACCACCATCGAGAAAGTTGTAGTAATTATGAACTTCATCTGATGATGGAACACTTTTGCATCTCACGGAGAGGATGGTAGAAACTCCCTATTTCACTTTATGCCACAAAACGACTGTACTATATGGTTAACGGCTATTATTTGTTTTGTCAGTGCTTGAAAATTTTGTACCTTTATGGAAAAGATGGTACATACACGTTGACAGAGAATTTAGAAACATTGGCATAATTTTCCTCTTAATGCAACTTTGTGGTAGTTGCATAGTAATGCAAACGGTAGCTTCAGTTTTCTTTTCTTGCCCAAAGAAAAAAAGTGAAAACTTTAGAAAGCAAATTTCAAAATTATGTCCTAAAGAAGTCTGAAGAACAAACAAACATGTAGACAAATAATCACAGATACTAGACAGATATTATACAACACTCTGATGCTTATAACAGTTTCTCTTCCATCTTCTATACACCGGTTGTCAAAGAACTTGTTTACAGAGACGGGCTTCCTTGGTAGGTCACATCATTTGGGTGTGTTCCATGGCATTTCTAAAAAGAAAAAAAATATATATATATTATATACATAATGGTTTTAGAATATCAAATTATTGGTGAATTACTAATTTTTTAAAAATATATGTTGTTGTTAAATACATCAAATGACTAGATAAAATAAATTATTGAGGCCATTTTGTTTTAGTATTAAGTGTGTGTGTTTTGAATTTATTGAAAAGCTACACCAGGGCTATCTGCACCAGCTGTCCCTAATTTAGCAGTGTAAAACCAAGAAGGAAGGCAGCTAGTCATCACCACCCACCACCAACTCTTGGGCTACTCTTTAACCACTGAACTGTGGGATTGACTATCACATCACAACTTCCTCATGGCTGAAAAGAAAACCATGTTTGATGGGACTGGGAATAGAACCTGTGACCCTTAGACTTTGAGTTGAGTGCCCTAACAATCTGGCCATACTGGGCCCTTTTCAGTATTAAAAGAGACTTTAAATGTTGATTGATTTTTGTAATAATTCAGCAAATTTTTGAAATAATATTCCAAAAAGTGAAAGAACCACATGAAACAATAACTATATTTAATGGATTATGGTAAGATGTTATCAGAACTGCTGCTAAAGTTTACACTTTAACTCCTTTCATGACTTGCTCAAGTTATTACCTCAGACACCCCCTATGTTTCAAAAAATACTAGCCCAGGTTAATTCAGGCAAACCACTTCTTACCACATTTTTAATAATTTGTCCAATTTTTGTCACATATTAGTATGTATTACAGTCACTAGATGGCACTAAATATACTGTGTGTTTTTTCTGATCTCTATTGAATTTATTCTGAATTATGTATCAAACACTGCAGAAAAATATTCGTATTCTTTACCATAGTTCCTTTGAAGCAACATATATCATTTACAAATACAGAAAGAAAACATTTATATATCATGTATATTTTGTGCAAAAATACGAAAACTGATCAAAAATAACCTTTGTTTAATTAATATGTACAGCTGTCAAAAATAAACTTTGTTTAATTAATATGTACAGCTGTCAAAAATACCCTTTGTTTAATTAATATGTACAGCTGTCAAAATAACTTGTTTAATTAATATGTAAGCTGTCAAAATAACTTTTGTTTAATTAATATGTACAGCTGTAAAAATAACTTTTGTTTAATTAATATGTACAGCTGTCAAAAATAACCTTTGTTTAATTAATATGTACAGCTGTCAAAAATAACCTTTGTTTAATTAATATGTACAGCTGTCAAAAATAACCTTTGTTTAATTAATATGTACAGCTGTCAAAAATAAACTTTGTTTAATTAATATGTACAGCTGCCAAAAATACCCTTTGTTTAATTAATATGTACAGCTGTCAAAAATAACTTTTGTTTAATTAATATGTACAGCTGTCAAAATAACTTTTGTTTAATTAATATGTACAGCTGTCAAAAATAACCTTTGTTTAATTAATATGTACAGCTGTCAAAAATAACCTTTGTTTAATTAATATGTACAGCTGTCAAAATAACCTTTGTTTAATTAATATGTACAGTTGTCAAAATAAACTTTGTTTAATTAATATGTACAGCTGTCAAAAAATACTCTTTGTTTAATTAATATGTACAGCTGTCAAAATAACTTTTGTTTAATTAATATGTACAGCTGTCAAAAATAACCTTTGTTTAATTAATATGTACAGTTGTCAAAAATAACCTTTGTTTAATTAATATGTACAGCTGTCAAAAATAAACTTTGTTTAATTAATATGTACAGCTGTCAAAAATACTCTTTGTTTAATTAATATGTACAGCTGTCAAAATAACTTTTGTTTAATTAATATGTACAGCTGTCAAAATAACCTTTGTTTAATTAATATGTACAGCTGTCAAAAATACCCTTTGTTTAATTAATATGTACAGCTGTCAAAAATAACCTTTGTTTAATTAATATGTACAGCTGTCAAAAATAACCTTTGTTTAATTAATATGTACAGCTGTCAAAAATAACCTTTGTTTAATTAATATGTACAGCTGTCAAAAATAAACTTTGTTTAATTAATATGTACAGCTGTCAAAAATACCCTTTGTTTAATTAATATGTACAGCTGTCAAAAATAACTTTTGTTTAATTAATATGTACAGCTGTCAAAATAACCTTTGTTTAATTAATAAGTACAGCTGTCAAAATAAACTTTGTTTAATTAATATGTACAGCTGTCAAAATACCCTTTGTTTAATTAATATGTACAGCTGTCAAAAGCAAACTAAAAAAACCTTACTTTTTGTTTTAAAGAAAAAGTCCAGTATATAAGAGGTTAATGCCAAAATACATACCCACTCTTCAGGATTTTCATATGAGGAACGTTAACATTTTAAAAGTAAAATGAAATTTGGGGGCATTTACTTTTCCAATATTGTAGTTATTTCTTTTGGCTATTCCAGAATACAGACCTTTTTCCCTTCTCTATTTCTCTCTGCATTTTCACCCCTTCCTATATTAAAGACACAATGCTGTCTTGTGTGTTTTACACTACATATCTAAATTTGTTTCTATACATATATTTTCACCCCTTCCCATATTAAAGACATGATGCTGTCTTGTGTGTTTTACACTACATATCTAAACTTGTTTCTATATATATATTTTCACCCCTTCTCATATTAAAGACATGATGCTGTCTTGTGTGTTTTACACTACATATCTAAATTTGTTTCTATACATATATTTTCACCCCTTCCCATATTAAAGACATGATGCTGTCTTGTGTGTTTTACACTACATATCTAAACTTGTTTCTATATATATATTTTCACCCCTTCTCATATTAAAGACATGATGCTGTCTTGTGTGTTTTACACTACATATCTAAACTTGTTTCTATATATATATTTTCACCCCTTCCTATATTAAAGACACAATGCTGTCTTGTGTGTTTTACACTACATATCTAAACTTGTTTCTATACATATATTTTCACCCTTTCTCATATTAAAGACACAATGCTGTCTTGTGTGTTTTACACTACGTATCTAAACTTGTTTCTATACATATATTTTCACCCCTTCCCATATTAAAGACATGATGCTGTCTTGTGTGTTTTACACTACATATCTAAATTTGTTTCTATACATATATTTTCACCCCTTCCCATATTAAAGACACAATGCTGTCTTGTGTGTTTTACACTACATATCTAAATTTGTTTCTATACATATATTTTCACCCCTTCCCATATTAAAGACATGATGCTGTCTTGTGTGTTTTACACTACGTATCTAAATTTGTTTCTATATATATATTTTCACCCCTTCCCATATTAAAGACACAATGCTGTCTTGTGTGTTTTACACTACATATCTAAACTTGTTTCTATACATATATTTTCACCCCTTCCTATATTAAAGACACAATGCTGTCTTGTGTGTTTTACACTACATATCTAAATTTATTTCTATATATATATTTTCACCCCTTCCCATATTAAAGACATGATGCTGTCTTGTGTGTTTTACACTACATATCTAAACTTGTTTCTATATATATATTTTCACCCCTTCCCATATTAAAGACACAATGCTGTCTTGTGTGTTTTACACTACGTATCTAAATTTGTTTCTATATATATATATTTTCACCCCTTCCCATATTAAAGACATGATGCTGTCTTGTGTGTTTTACACTACATATCTAAATTTGTTTCTATATATATATTTTCACCCCTTCCCATATTAAAGACACAATGCTGTCTTGTGTGTTTTACACTACATATCTAAACTTGTTTCTATACATATATTTTCACCCCTTCCTATATTAAAGACACAATGCTGTCTTGTGTGTTTTACACTACATATCTAAATTTGTTTCCATATATATATTTTCACCCCTTCCCATATTAAAGACATGATGCTGTCTTGTGTGTTTTACACTACATATCTAAACTTGTTTCTATATATATATTTTCACCCCTTCCCATATTAAAGACACAATGCTGTCTTGTGTGTTTTACACTACGTATCTAAATTTGTTTCTATACATATATTTTCACCCCTTCCCATATTAAAGACATGATGCTGTCTTGTGTGTTTTACACTACATATCTAAACTTGTTTCTATATATATATTTTCACCCCTTTTCATATTAAAGACACAATGCTGTCTTGTGTGTTTTACACTCACGCATCTAAATTTGTTTCTATACATATATTTTCACCCCTTCCCATATTAAAGACATGATGCTGTCTTGTGTGTTTTACACTACATATCTAAACTTGTTTCTATATATATATTTTCACCCCTTTTCATATTAAAGACACAATGCTGTCTTGTGTGTTTTACACTACATATCTAAATTTGTTTCTATACATATATTTTCACCCCTTCCCATATTAAAGACATGATGCTGTCTTGTGTGTTTTACACTACATATCTAAATTTGTTTCTATATATATATTTTCACCCCTTCCCATATTAAAGACATGATGCTGTCTTGTGTGTTTTACACTACATATCTAAACTTGTTTCTATAGATATATTTTCACCCCTTCCCATATTAAAGACACAATGCTGTCTTGTGTGTTTTACACTCACGATCTAAATTTGTTTCTATACATATATTTTCACCCCTTCCCATATTAAAGACATGATGCTGTCTTGTGTGTTTTACACTACATATCTAAACTTGTTTCTATAGATATATTTTCACCCCTTCTCATATTAAAGACACAATGCTGTCTTGTGTGTTTTACACTACATATCTAAATTTGTTTCTATATATATATTTTCACCCCTTCCCATATTAAAGACACAATGCTGTCTTGTGTGTTTTACACTACGTATCTAAATTTGTTTCTATATATATATTTTCACCCCTTCTCATATTAAAGACACAATGCTGTCTTGTGTGTTTTACACTACATATCTAAATTTGTTTCTATATATATATTTTCACCCCTTCCCATATTAAAGACACAATGCTGTCTTGTGTGTTTTACACTACATATCTAAACTTGTTTCTATACATATATTTTCACCCCTTCCTATATTAAAGACACAATGCTGTCTTGTGTGTTTTACACTACATATCTAAATTTGTTTCTATATATATATTTTCACCCCTTCCCATATTAAAGACATGATGCTGTCTTGTGTGTTTTACACTACATATCTAAACTTGTTTCTATATATATATTTTCACCCCTTCCCATATTAAAGACACAATGCTGTCTTGTGTGTTTTACACTACATATCTAAATTTGTTTCTATACATATATTTTCACCCCTTCCCATATTAAAGACATGATGCTGTCTTGTGTGTTTTACACTACATATCTAAACTTGTTTCTATATATATATTTTCACCCCTTCTCATATTAAAGACACAATGCTGTCTTGTGTGTTTTACACTACGTATCTAAATTTGTTTCTATATATATATTTTCACCCCTTCTCATATTAAAGACACAATGCTGTCTTGTGTGTTTTACACTACATATCTAAATTTGTTTCTATACATATATTTTCACCCCTTCCCATATTAAAGACATGATGCTGTCTTGTGTGTTTTACACTACATATCTAAATTTGTTTCTATATATATATTTTCACCCCTTCCCATATTAAAGACATGATGCTGTCTTGTGTGTTTTACACTACATATCTAAACTTGTTTCTATAGATATATTTTCACCCCTTCCCATATTAAAGACACAATGCTGTCTTGTGTGTTTTACACTACGTATCTAAATTTGTTTCTATACATATATTTTCACCCCTTCCCATATTAAAGACATGATGCTGTCTTGTGTGTTTTACACTACATATCTAAACTTGTTTCTATAGATATATTTTCACCCCTTCTCATATTAAAGACACAATGCTGTCTTGTGTGTTTTACACTACATATCTAAATTTGTTTCTATATATATATTTTCACCCCTTCTCATATTAAAGACACAATGCTGTCTTGTGTGTTTTACACTACATATCTAAACTTGTTTCTATACATATATTTTCACCCCTTCTCATATTAAAGACACAATGCTGTCATGTGTGTTTTACACTACATATCTAAACTTGTTTCTATATATATATTTTCACCCCTTCCCATATTAAAGACATGATGCTGTCTTGTGTGTTTTACACTACATATCTAAACTTGTTTCTATATATATATTTTCACCCCTTCCCATATTAAAGACACAATGCTGACTTGTGTGTTTTACACTACATATCTAAACTTGTTTCTATATATATATTTTCACCCCTTCTCATATTAAAGACACAATGCTGTCTTGTGTGTTTTACACTACATATCTAAATTTGTTTCTATACATATATTTTCACCCTTCCCATATTAAAGACATGATGCTGTCTTGTGTGTTTTACACTACATATCTAAACTTGTTTCTATATATATATTTTCACCCCTTCCCATATTAAAGACATGATGCTGTCTTGTGTGTTTTACACTACATATCTAAACTTGTTTCTATATATATATTTTCACCCCTTCCCATATTAAAGACACAATTTTGTCTTGTGTGTTTTACACTACGTATCTAAATTTGTTTCTATATATATATTTTCACCCCTTCCCATATTAAACACACAATGCTGTCTTGTGTGTTTTACACTACATATCTAAACTTGTTTCTATACATATATTTTCACCCCTTCTCATATTAAAGACACAATGCTGTCTTGTGTGTTTTACACTACATATCTAAATTTGTTTCTATATATATATTTTCACCCCTTCCCATATTAAAGACACAATGCTGTCTTGTGTGTTTTACACTACGTATCTAAATTTGTTTCTATATATATATTTTCACCCCTTCCCATATTAAACACACAATGCTGTCTTGTGTGTTTTACACTACATATCTAAACTTGTTTCTATACATATATTTTCACCCCTTCTCATATTAAAGACACAATGCTGTCTTGTGTGTTTTACACTACATATCTAAATTTGTTTCTATATATATATTTTCACCCCTTCCCATATTAAACACACAATGCTGTCTTGTGTGTTTAACACTACATATCTAAACTTGTTTCTATATATATATTTTCACCCCTTCCCATATTAAAGACACAATGCTGTCTTGTGTGTTTTACACTACATATCTAAATTTGTTTCTATATATATATTTTCACCCCTTCCCATATTAAAGGCACAATGCTGTCTTGTGTGTTTTACACTACATATCTCTTATCTCTATCACAATACTTTATTTGATCTTTATATTAGTATACAACACTATACCGAACAACTTTGTTTGTTTTTTTCACCAACTAATAAATGTTTCACTTCTAAGATGTTGATATTAAATGTAATGAATTCGCTCCACTCAGTTAACATAGAATAACTACATCGAGATGGAGACAGTGAAGAAACAGGGAAATACTTTTCATTTTCTGGGGAAAACAAAAGCAAAAAAATAGTGAAACACGTGAACCGAAAAATAACGTGGCACTCAATCTAATAAATAACTCAATGCTATTGGCTGTTAATCACCACTTAAAGCAGTATGGTGAGAAAATGGCCAGAAACGATAGAATACAGCCCACTACAAGGAGTCTTAATTCCTGGTGTGAAAAGCACTTTCAGAAATATCGTTATTAAATTAATTAAGTTGAGAAAGAGAGAAGGTATCTAGACATCTTCCCATAGAAGAGGTGTACAGAGAATGTGAAAGATCCA
This sequence comes from Tachypleus tridentatus, assembly GCF_004210375.1. Taxonomy (NCBI): domain Eukaryota; kingdom Metazoa; phylum Arthropoda; class Merostomata; order Xiphosura; family Limulidae; genus Tachypleus; species Tachypleus tridentatus. The sequence continues at coordinate 50,212,096 of NC_134832.1, forward strand.
ATTTATGCTCTTAGCAACCCTGGGATGTGGCAAAAAAAATCCACAAGCAACAGAGTGTATCTTACCCCAAGATTAGAGACCTTGTGCTGAGGCACTCCATAGAGTATTGTTTAGCAATGTCAAAAGAGAGGTACTTGATATGTAAGGCTACAAATCCAAGAAGTAGAATTAAATGGGAGAGTAAAAGATGTGTGAAATGAGCTCTTTATTATGATTCTTAACAGGGTAAAATCTGCAACTAATAAATGGTAACTTGTATGTGAAACAATGAATAATAATGGCACTGTGTAACAGTTTGGGACAACATGGGATCTATTGGTACATCTTTGTTGTTACACACTCTTAACTAAATTAACTTTAAGAAAAATAAATAAATCTTAAAGCCAGCCCTTATTATTCATAAACGTATCAGGCTTTTTCTTAAATTTATTTAAGTATCTTTCTACAGTTGCAGTGGACAAGAAGGTCCGAACAAACTTAAGTATTGCTTTTGGGGGAATAAACATAGAGGCACTCAATAAATATTTATTTATGAGGGTTCTCCTGTTGTAGTTACACTAATAGTACAGAAGCTCATCTAAAGACTTATACAGCTGTACCTAATTACACAGCCAAGTTACTGTATCAAGTTAAATAAAATCTGAGCATCCTTGCATCATCTCACAAGTAAAACTAGCCATTATGAAACTTCAACACATTAGGACTATCTGTTAGTTGTGCTGTATGTATATATTGTACATACAAAGCTATGTGACTTGTAACAAATTAACTACACAAATAATAAAGTAACAAAAAGTCCTTACAAACATCAGGCACATAAGAGACTCAATCAAAAAACTGATACTTACGGCTTGTTTGTTCTGCCATGTTTTCATAGCAGTTTTGTATTTCTCAAACTCGTGACACCAATCAGAGTAAATCTTCTTGTAATCATTTTCTGATGGAGCACTGCACGTTTCTTTAAAAATAACAGTTTGTTGTTAGTGTCGTAACAATAACCTTTGTTTCTTTTAGAAAAATAACAGTTTGTTATTAGTGTCGTAACAATAACCTTTGTTTCTTTTAGAAAAATAACAGTTTGTTATTAGTGTCGTAACAATAACCTTTGTTTCTTTAAACAGAACTGAAGTGTTTTATAACATGTTGAAATATTTGACAAGTTCAAAACTTATTACATTTTCAACAGTGATATAGTTTTCCATCAGTTCACTTACACTAGTTTTTTATTAAACTATTTATATAGATTTAGGATTAGAGTTTTATAACAGTAAGAGCTGATAACCATACAAAAGTTGTATTATACACATATTTTGTTATATATTATTATTGTATATATTTTGCTGTATATCCATATATGGTTCTTTTTGTTTTTTTACTGATTCACTGATTGGGATTTGATTTATTATTTCCTTTCAAATTAATTTCACAGAAACGTTTTGGAAAAGGGCAATGAACTTTCCAAACACTTACAGATACATGTAAAGTATAGCAAAATACACACAAAAGAGTATTTAATATACAAGTAATTATTAAATAATTTCACATGAAATTTAAACCAGGAGTATAATACAAAAACACTTTTGGTATACCAATGTCTTAAACAATAGTATGTATCACTTATACCATTATAATTCAGTTGTGGTCAAATACAAAACTGGTATGAATTATATGGTTGTTAATCATTTCTTTATATATGTATATATAATTAGTCGTTTAATACTAAAATAAAAATTATGAAAGCTGTACCTGATGGAACACTTTTGAAAGCACTTACTTGAATCCACTGTCACTGTGTAGTTACACAAAATGTTGTTCCCTAGTTTACAAATGTAGTGACCACTATCATGGTCAGTCACTGACATAATGACCAATCCATGGTCTGAAGTCAGAAGATACTTATCTCGGTGGGGTTTAATCAGATGAGTTCCTTTTTCGTGGCTGTAATGGATCCATTGAAGTGGACCCATGCCTAACCTATCAACTTCCTGGGAGACAACTGTACAACTGAGATGAACGCTCTGTCCCCAGAATACGTGCATCAGTTTTTTTTTCTCACCTATGAATGACAAGTAACAAAAGGATTAACAGGGTTTTAAAATTTCAGTGTATTAAAACTTTATATTGAGTTCCTATTATCACTTGCTCCCACAAAACTGTCCATTTTTTATGTACCTTCAAATTGTAAGAACAAAGCACTTAATTAACTTGACTGACCAACATAATAACCACCTCATAAGAACTGATTACATCAATTAGTGTCAGAAAATATACAATCAAAATTGAGATCAAGTTAATTAACACCACCATGGAAACAAAGAACTGAAATATGTGTTGTTTCTCATTATTACGGTTTTGATTACTTAAATTTCACAAGTAACTGAAATGTTGCCATTATGATTTATTATTATTATGTTTAGTTAATTCGAGGGTGCTCAGCTTAATTAATTAATTAGTGTTGTGACTTACAAAAAATAATTAACTAATTTAAATTAGATTTTTTAAAATTATTCCCATTTTTGACAATTTGAAATATACAAGTTTGAAGTGAAAATAATATGTTAGTTGATTGTTATTTGACTAATAGTCCAGTTATAAGTCAATTATCAATTTCAACTAATGGATCACATTTAGAAATATGCAGCTTCTACACTTGGAAAGTGAAATCATTCTTAAAGTACCACCAATAGCAGGTCAAACTGTGAGTTTAGTAATCTTTGGGTTTCAACAAGATGTTTTCCAGTGACATAATACTTTGTCTTCATACAACTTTCACAGTTTATTATATCCCTGTGGAATGTTATAATGAGTCCTGTCAGTTCCCATCTTTAATGAACAATGATATTTGTGACATCTTAGTTGGCTAAAGTATTCATCTGATCAGCACAGTTCTGGATATGTGTCCTACTATTTCATAATTATTTATTTTCCACTCTTTCAAGAGAATTCCAAATGTTATCAAAAATTAATTAACCAGGCTGATAACCGAGATTAAAAATCTCCATCAATCGGTCTGATGACAATCAAATCCTTGACCAAAAGAAGTCCTAACAGCTTTCCTTTTCCAGTTGATGGTGTTTTGTTAATTTGTTAATGATTTTATAGCAAAAGACAAATTAATACATTAATCAGCAAGTATCATTGTTCAGAATTATCTCAAAAATATAATGAAAAATGAAGACAATATTTGTTTCTGACCGTTGAACATTTATAAACCTTTTTTGTAAAATAACAGATTGATATACAAAGGAGTATGTTATGTTAGAACGACTTTGAAGATGGAAATTAATAAGTCAATCAACAATTACAGTCAATATAAAGTTGTGGTGGAAAGGCATGTACCAGAACTACATTTTGAAATTGTTTGATATATAACACTATGTAACAAAATTTTTACTACTTCTTGTTCCTGGACAGAAAGTGTTGTTTCCAATTGCTCATGCTTAAAGTAAATGGAAAAGACCTATTTTTCTTTCAAACTTTGCTTTTATGACCTGGGAGCGAATAAGGAAAACATGATGGGAGACTATATTTGGGATCTGATACGTGAAAATGATTTACATTACAGTCACAAATCTCGAAAAACTACTCACTTCTAAACGTTTTTGTATAACTTTAGTATAAATACATGAAAATCTTGATTCATATGTTGTTTTATTCAGACCTTATGTAAATGAAAATGTGCAAATTTGCCTATTTTAACATAGAAAATAAGTTAATTTCTAAATTGAAGGGAATAATGACCATTTTCTGTAATTTTACAACATAAGCAATTAAGAAATAACACATACTATCCAGGAACAAAATTTGTGTTACATAGTGTAATAGATAATGTGATGCAATTGAAAATTTATCACTTATGACAAGGGTAACAGCTATTTCCAATGGAAGATATTCACATCTTCAGATTATAAATATGTTTTCATATTGGAGACTTAAATTTTTCAAGATAGAGATATTCCTTGTACGTATTGGTATTGTAAAAACAAACATGGTTAACTTGGGTCACCAGAACCATCCAGAAAGAAGATACAAGATACAAAACAAGTCACACCCAAGCCATGATAAGCAAGTTATGATGTCTCATAACAGGTGAGAACTTACAAACACAAAGGTCAGTGACAAATTACATCCACATATCCCACACAACACTACACAAAATAATGAAGATGGATCTTCACCTAGAAAACTGACATAAGTTGGTTCTGTGAAATATATATCAATCTAAATATCCATTGGACATCTGCATACCTCAAGCAACTGTAGAATAAAATAAGTGTTCATGCTTATGTATACAAAGATGTAGCAGTCAAGCCATTGAACTGATAATTGATTATCTTCATACACTAGATGACTTACGGAAATCTATCACATGAGAGTGGTGTGCTTTGAATGTGACATTTATACACTGGTGCTATGAAGTGCCTTTCCTCCAGACATACAACATTAATAAATACAATGATGCACTCCATATAAACTTAGAACTTTAGTAGGATATTTCTTCTCCTTAAAATGATCTTAAAGATACTGTGTTTTTATAACTAAGAGAAAATTTAACATGAATTTTTTACTTACAACTTTTACAGATCTGAGGTATTGCATTAGTCACATCCTGCAAAAGACTGCACAGGAAAAAAAAGGACATTATTATATATATATATAAAAAATTTCTGTAGATGCTTACAACTGACACAACAGTAACATAAAACAGAAGTAAGAGTTATCAGACATATCTCATGAGATATGTTTTACAAGACCTGTTATATCTAGGCTGTGACCACTCAGCACTTTTTAACAACCATGTAAAACCTATACATATAAAAGTAAGTAAGAAACTGAACATTATAAATGTATTTGAACAGAAACAAGTTTTAATTTTCGAGTAAATTTTAGAAATGTGGATCTTATCCAGTTTGATGTTACCAAACTTCTGTATAAAAGTGATTCTAAGTGATAGAGCATATAACTATTGAATGGATATGGACCAGAAAATAGTCCAGTGTATTGTTTATTCTTGTGTCTGAAACAAGTGGTAGTTAGTTCAATGATGAAAACATAAAGGTTTGTGAATGCAGAACATAAAAAATCAGACACGAGGATGTACAGCTTTAATACCTTAAGAATAATACAATTCATCTATAGTTACCCTGCCATATAAAAACGACATTCTCTATGCTCTTTGTCCCAGCCACAGTACGGGTCCTGCGTGCACTGTAAACAGTTCCCATGTCTTCCTTTGCACATTACCAAATCAAACTGCCTGACGACACTGTCTGATGCTACGTACAGAGATTTGTGCTAAAATGACACATACTTATAATTAAAATTGATAACGAATGTACGGAACTGACATTTAAACTGAAATGAGTGTTGCATGTTAATTGATTCTGTCGAGTTCATGCTAAAACTTCCACTATTTAAACAGATATAAATTGTGATAAAAATTAGATCCTATTTTATTTAGTATAATACAAAACACTTTTCATAACATAATGGACAAAATGCCCACTGGTGGGTCAGTGGTAAGTTTACAGAATTAAATCTGAAATTCAATTTACCACAGTGGATGTAATGTTGATAACCCATTATGGAGCTTTGCACTGAAACAAAACAAGTCAGCATTAATCTTTTCTGATTTGTTTTATATTACAAATGGAAGTGTTTGATACAAGGAACAATCGTGTAATCAACTTATTTTCCTAGCAGTGTTAAAGCAGTTGGTGTTTTGTTTCTAACAAATGTATGTTTTTATTTAGTTTGTTTCTGAATTCTATGCAGTGCTATTCAAGGATGGCTGTCTGTGCTAGCTGTGTCCCTAATTTTGAAGTGATAAGACTAGAGAAAAGATACCTAATTAACACTACCCACCACTTACTATGGGACTACTTTTTGGCCAAAAAGGAGAACTGACTGTCACATTATAAGACCCCCAAGACTAAAGAGTGATAATGAGATTCAAAGCCACAGATTGTGAGTCCCATACCTTCCAGGTCACTTATGGTTTAGCACTATAGTACTTAATAATTAAAGTTAACTTATCATTCATTATAGTATATTTGTTTTCACTAGCTTTAATTTCTTTATTAACATCATAAAACCATTTAGGCTTCAAGACACAACAGAAAATTAGTTTTACTAATTTCAACAAACTGTAAAATTCACAATTGACAGTCTACAGACTTCAGGTTTTTAATCGAATACTTATCGGGTACTGACCATGAAGCGTTGACCAGACACATGAAGATCAAGGATTGGAAATGACAGAAACTGAACATAATTATTCAGCATTCTTTAGAACACTGAAAGAAAGTAATAGGTTAAGGAAGATAAACTAAATAGAATTTCAGAACCTTAGTTTATTTAAACTTGGCTAGAACTGAGCCATAACATTCAGTTTAACATGTTTTATGGATTGCATATTGTACTATAAGTAAAACTTTATAGACATATTTAAGACAGGCTGTAAGTGTCTGTGGTTGAATTCGTGTTGTATCAAGCTAGGGTCAGATCAGTCACTACTAAGTGGTTTAAGCGAGGTTGAATCAGTGAAGTCGAAAGCAAAAATATACACCAGGATTTGGAACGACTTAGGAATGCTGTTGAATTTTAACGAAATAGACAACCCTTTTTCAATGTTTGTAAACAGATTTTGATACTGTTTAACACTGACTGACTGAAAGATTACACCTTACCTTCTGTTTATAAACAGATTTTGATACTGTTTAACACTGACTGACTGAAAGATTACACCTTAGCTTCTGCTTATAAACAGATTTTGATACTGTTTAACACTGACTGACTGAAAGATTACACCTTAGCTTCTGTTTATAAACAGATTTTAATTGTTTAACACTAACTGGAAGGTAACTTTTTCTGCTGTTTATGAAAAAAAAAATTGTAACATTGTACTTTTTTTGTCTATAACCAAACTACACTACACTTACTTTTCTGGAGATCTCCATAGCTCGTATTGGTTCCTGTGCTACAGCTTCAAAGACATCAACCAAGTTAGAATGTGCCTCCTTAGTTCTATCATACCATTCAACCAGCTTATATACAAGACCTTTTGCTACAAAATAAAACATATTTATTAATGAACTTTAACAAACATAAACAAACCTTCTCCAGCTCATGTGTACTTGAGAATGTTTGTACCAGTGACTAAAATATCATACTTGTTTTAAAAATATTCTTCCTTACTGTAAAAGCTGTAACAGTAATAAAATAATATACATAACAAAGTTGAAACATGTGCTACTGTACAGTTTTTCAGGGTTCCTTTTAGTTAATTTTCACATCAAAGAGACTTCAGTTTAATTTAGTTTGGTTGTTTACCTAAATCAGGGGTCGGCAACCTCTTTCCGCACAGGGGCTAGAGGCCACGTCTGTGAGCAGATGGAGGGTTACATTAAGTTACAAACTTGAATTCGTTCTTAAGACCACCACAGACCAGGTGGAAGCGATATTTCATTTGGGGACTGAGGGCTGGATGATTTCGGCTGGTAGGCTGTAGGTTGCCAACCCCTGACCTAAATGATGAACTGACACCACAACCTGTAGCAAAAGAAACAACAAATTCTTAGTGATATCATAGCAATGATGAAGCACATACTAGAGCCAGCATAATAGACAGTATAGAGAACTCCATCCACTTCCACTTTGTCAACCACTAGGCTGGTCAAGATAACATCACGCTTATAAAATACTGGCTTCCCATTGTCATGAGCAACAGCAGAGTCCATGAGTGGATGACCCTGAATGAAGGTCAAAACTGAATCTGGAAGGGTCTGGGTGTCGTTAACACACAGTCCTGGACGGGGCTCTGGTACTTTGCTGGTCAGTACTGGTAACCAAGCTGAAAAGGATGTAGTCTGTTCTTTGAATTTTCCATTGAAGACTTCTTGGATGGACTCCAGACTGAAGGTACATACTGCTGACCCCATAAGTCCATTCCTAGAACAAGTTTATTGAACCTGTTGGGTATCTAAAGTTCTAGCTTATGCTATAACAAAGTCTTATAAAGTCTTGTTTTTTTCAGTAAGGTTAACAATATTTGTCATGTACACTTTTATCTGAACTGCAAGGCTAGTCAATTTGTTTTTTATTACAAATTCAGTCTCATTGAAAGAAGTGAGGAATATTTTCACTGTAAACATCACATGGTAATTTAAAAATGAATAGTTAATTATTAAAATGTATCACACAAACATGACTTGAAGTTAGGAGTTTGAACGAGGTCCCAACATAATTACCAAATGTTAACCACCAAGCAAAGTATGGTACAATGACTTGCATTTTTTTCTTGCTATTCGTAGAGAATAGAAAAAAACCAAAACAGGTAAAGCTGAAATTGTTATATGAAATAAAGTTTATTCAGAATATTCAGCGAGACTTACATTGACGTTGTAAAGATGGCATGAAACCTGCTGTCATCATCTGGATGTTTGTAGATGCTTTCTGTAGGACAACATTCATATGAGACCATAAATAAAAAATATATTATCTAAGATTAATGTTAAAATTATACACAATGTATGTATATATATGTACCTGTTAGAAAGGTGTTTCAGTTTTATATAGGTTTGTGATATGTCTTAACCATAAACTAAACATTGAAATCTATAATAAAACAAATGAAAAACTTACATTCGTTGTATAATTTTAGTGTTAATTATTTCTAAATTGTCAATTCAGAAGTAATGGGTCAGTATGGATTTCCTACATGAAGTCTTGAAGACTGCTACACATCATAACTACAGTTCAATACTTTAACATTGCAATTAAAAATATAGAGCAGTAATTATACAATTCATAACATTTGAAGTACATATTCACCCCAACTAATTTTACTTCTGTCCACAGAGTTGATGTAAAGTTATGAGATACAAAATAGCCTGACCTCCTCTGAGACTAAAAACATAAATTATTATTTTTTATTTCAACTCACATTAAGGTAACTATTTCTGCCTCTACAAAGGAAAATCTTTTCAGAAGTGTAATTTTAAGATGGCTGATAATTGTTGTTTTAGATTTCCAACATGAACTGACTAAAATATCCTTAAATAATAATTGTAATGAACAGTGCTTCATTCAACAAGCATCTCCAAACATAAATAATGTGTCATTCTATTTTCCATATAAACACATTCTTAGAAATCAACAAAGTGTCATTCTTTCTTTTCCATACAAACACATTCTTAGAAATCAACAAAGTGTCATTCTTTCTTTTCCATACAAACACATTCTTAGAAATCAACAAAGTGTCATTCTTTCTTTACAAACACATTCTTAGAAATCAACAAAGTATTCAATACACATTCTTAGAAATCAATAAAGTGTCATTCTTTCTTTTCCATACAAACACATTCTTTGAAATCAATAAAGTGACATTCTTTCTTTTCCATATAAACACATTCTTTGAAATCAATAAAGTGACATTCTTTCTTTTCCATATAAACACATTCTTTGAAATCAATAAAGTGTCATTCTTTCTTTTCCATATAAACACACTCTTAGAAATCAACAAAGTGTCATTCTTTCTTTTCCATATAAACACATTCTTAGAAATCAACAAAGTGTCATTCTTTCTTTTCCATATAAACACACTCTTAGAAATCAACAAAGTGTCATTCCCATACAAACACATTCTTAGAAATCAACAAAGTGTCATTCTTTCTTTTCCATACAAACACATTCTTAGAAATCAACAAAGTGTCATTCTTTCTTTTCCATAGAAACACATTCTTAGATATTAATAAAAATGTCCTTCTTTTTTTCCTATGTTTGAAATGGAAATAGGTAATTGATAACTTAATTTAGTTCACAGATTCTGTTGCATTTGAAAAAAAAAACAAGAAACATAAAAATTGAAGCCTAAGAGAAAACAAATATTATGGACAGCTTTTTCTTTTGAACCCAGTGTAAACTTACGTATCTCATTGAAATAAAAAGGAAATTCTCCTGGTATTGAGCAGTTGAAACGAGCCTTCAGAAAAGATGCCCAATTGTTGTTCAGAATATTCTTTCCACCTGTATCTCTCTGGAAAAATCATGGTGTATAACACCATCAACAACAGGTTTATGAAACAAATCGTTTTAGGGTACAGAACACCTTAGCAAATACATTCAGTAGTAATGTATGTATAAATGTCATAAGAAAGATGACATCTTAAGTCACTGTTTCAGTACAAATAAAGAGAAAATCGTTTATATATACAGTGCTTCGTCTTGTACCTTGAACGTTTTTTTTTTATTTATTGAAAATCAGGTTATATTCTTGTTAGTATGATTCAGTTCCACATTTTTGTTTTGTTCCTCAGTGGAAAAGTGCTGTGTTTACAGATTTATAGTGCTAACATATGTAGTTCAATTTCCAACATTCAACACAGTAGATAGCCCAGTGTGGATTAGTTTGCTCACAAACAAACTCAAGCCAGTTATATATACCCAGTGGTTCAGCGACAAGTCTGCATACTTATACAGATATGCTATTCTTTATGTTTGTGCCCAACTACAAACAAACAAAAATCCTGCTTTTGATCAATTTTACAAGTGCTTGCTAAGTACAACACAGTACGCATCAGTTATTCTATAAGAAATATAAAACACAAAAACATTTTAACGATGAGTGATTTCAATGATAAAACCTTTTAAAATTTTTTATTTCTTGTTCTTCCAAATTGTGATGAATTTCTCCTTTTATATCTATAACGCACAAAAATCTCTGTGTGTGACTGTTATCTATCTGATCCTAGGTCGCTAGGCCTACCTCAACCAAACTTTGTGTGATGGTGGTGTGAAACAGGGGGCATGCTATTATTACTGCTATCGAGCCATTTATTATCTTCGACATAAGTTAACATTTCAGTACGTTCAATAGATGGCGCCACTTCCTTATACCAAAAACTTTAATTTTCAATAAAAACATTCACACAGTGTTTGAAAAGAGTGTGTGTTTTCTTATAGCAAAGCCACATCGGGCCATCTGCTGAGCCCACCGAGGGGAATCGAACCTCTGATTTTAGCGTTGTAAATCCGGAGACATACCGCTGTACTAGCGCGCGCGAGGCGTTTGGAAAGAGCACACAAATGTGTTATATATGTCTCAGAGTGCACTAGCACTCTATTGAAGAATAAAATTTTAAAACAATGGCCGCCACTACATTAATAATGTACATAAACTCTGCTAGTTTTTCTACTCCAACAGCCGCTGTGAGGCAGATGTGTGTGTGTGTGTGTGTGTTTTCTTTTAGCAAAGCCACATCGAGCTATCTGCTGAGCTCACCGAGGTAATCGAACCCCTGATGTTACCGCTGTAAATCCATTTTCTGTTTTTTTTTATTTAAGAATCCACCTGAAGAGGCCTCATAATCATATATATTACAAACGAGGCATGTACAAAGATCAAATAAACAAGTATATACAACTAAATGCACCTCACACTATTTGTAACAGTTCATAGCAAAGTACATACAATAATAACATAGCGTTCTAAACATGGGCGAACAAGTTTTGAATAAAACTGAAAGAAAGCATCGACATTATTATGAATAACATACCTGGAATAATCAAAACTTATTTTCTTTTTTATTTAAGCCTTATAAAAGGACAACAGATTTAAACGAATATTTTTGACTATACAAATTTTCCTAACAGTTATAATATAATTATTTAGCTAAAGTAATCAGAAACATACATTGTAAGTTTTCATTTTTTCGTAATCCGTCTTACCGCTGTACTAGCGGGAAACAAGAGGCAGATACGAAGAGTCGTTTCTTAAGTTTTACTCACTTGCTACTTCAGACCCGTAACATTTCAACCGCAGCCAATGACTGTTAGTTAATTAATCACGTGAAACACTGTGCAGGACGTTAAGACGTGAGTGTATACCATGTTTCAAGCACATACATGTTGACTTCTTAAAGCTTATACCAAACTTTAGGTAATTTAATGATGAATATTGTAAAAAATATGTTATAAATAAACTTTGTAAAAGTTATATATTTTTTATGTTGTTTATCGTATCAACCTCTCCCGCCTTTTTTACCTTCAAGTTCATAACTCAAAAAAAGGGCGGATACACCAGCTTGAATCTAAATAAAAGGAACTGTTCTGGTTCAGCCGATTTAAAACGTAGAATTTTTTCTTTCTATACTTGTACACGAAATCGCCTGTTGTTGTTTTTTTTTCCTTATTTTGAAAGCACCCTTTAATATATATATATATAAATCAATAATTCCTAGCCCTTCAAACGTCTGGAAAGTAGAACTGTTAGTCAAATCTGCTTCATACAGAAAAACACAACAACAGTATAAAAAAGAAGTCTGCCTTTTAACTCCAGCGTGATTCTAATATACCACAACGTTTGAGTGATATCTGAGATGGAACACTCTTTAGTCAAGCACACTAGAGAACAAGCTTGGCTACAAGATGTTACTTTAATTTCACAGAAGTGATGGCTACCTGCTTTGTCCATTAGTGAGACATAGCATTCTACTGCAGTGCACTTATTACATTCAGACGTAGTAACACATTAACAAGAACATGCAATTACAGTGGCAAAAAAAAAACCCCAAAAACTTACACTCTTGAAAATAGTGCAAAGGCAAAAAAAAAAATGAAGTTTTAACAAAATAACCTTTTCAACGGTAGAAAGTAGGCCTAAGTTTTAGGAATTTTTCATATTCTTCTAACGTCACAATCTTTTCCACATTTTATCTTGTAAAAAACAAAAAAATCTTACGACAAGTAAAATAAGAAATTTCATTCAAAATGCTATACCGAAAAAAGTTTATTTGAGACTAGAATATTGGTTTCATAAAGATAAAAAAAAAGTGCTCGCTAGACCTATAAGAATCTCTAGTGGAAAAGCAGTCAAAGAATACTTACTTTGCAAACTCTTGCTACACGAGAGAAAATATTTTTACCACAATTGATGTACTCAATAGCATTTTCTCGGAAGAAGAAGTAGACATAGTCTCCAATATCATAAGAGCCCACAAACTGTGGTTCTGTAAACAACAGATGGTTCTTACTTTGACATTTTTAGCCATTGTAAAGAAATAACCTACCAGTAATGTAACATTGTTATCTAATTAATAGCTATCAGTAAATGATGTAACTCAGTTATTATTCAATAACTATCAGTCAATAAAGTAGCTATCTGCACACGATAATTACAATTATTTAAACTGGCTATTATTTAAATTACAATTATTTAAACTTGTCTACTACAATAATTCACTATTGGATATTTTTTGAAGATGGCCATCTTTAATATGACTAAACATTAGACACAATCAGCAAACTTTTAATTATATTGAGAAATAACTCCAATCAACATTTCACTTGAGTCACTTTGTTACTTTGTATATCTTTCAATATTCTACGTAATTCTCAAAAGGTATTATAAACACTGGTTTGGCAATCAGTTTATGAAAACCGAAGTCACAGCATCAAGGAGAACCATCATTTCAAAAATAAAAATAAAAAAAAGAACACTAAGATAGTCAGTAGAATTAGCTTCGTTGTAGGCGATGAGCGATTTTTTTTATTATCATTATAAGGCAACAAATCATTTCCTTTCCTAGTTTTATTTTTTATTTCAAATACTTATCTTGAAATGTATAGATGTATTGAATGCAGTACTGGCCTAAAGACAATCAAATCTCTTGCCCAGAGCATAACATACTCAAGAGTCGCAGCGCGAGTAGGGGCACAGTCATAATTTATGCCTAGGACACAAGTTAAGCTATTAAAAATCCTCACTGAATATATCAATAATCTTAAACCTTATAAATATGTAACAATAAAATCATTTTCTCCCCTCAAATCTACGTTACGCAATATTTACACAGTTAAAGATAATTTAAGACGACAAAATCCTCAACTTACTATCGAGCCACTTAGAGTCATATTTGATGGTCCTCTTGTAACGATGAACTTTTTGACCTGTAGCTACGTCATAAAGGTCAGTTCGGAAAATAACCGTATCCGCTCTACTAAATTCAGCAACAGTACCACTGTACAGACCTGGCAAGCCTCCTGGATTTCCATGTTCTACACACACATATTCACTAACTCAGTTATTATTCAAGGGATCATTAGTCTCTAAGTACAAAAGAAAATTTTTCATAAAGCAATTACACGTTAATTTTATAATAAACAACTTTACACAAAAGAGACTTGGTTAAATTGAATGGGTGAATTATCTCATTGGTTTCGTAAACATCTTAATAATTTGTAAGTCAATTATGATTAAGATGTAAAACTAAATAACACTAACATGTTGTTATAGACAATATTTTTATTGTGACTTGTTTGTTCACTAGAGGTCGCAAGACGTCAAGATCAAGTACGTTTTTGACAGCAGGCCTAGAATATTTTACAAGATCAAGTAAGTTTTTGAGAGTAGGCCTAGAATATAATTTACAAGATGAAGTGAGTTTTTGAGAGTAGGCCTAGAATATATTACAAGATGAAGTGAGTTTTTGAGAGTAGGCCTAGACTATTTTAAATTGTCATCACGAATACCTACCTGTAGGCTTTGTGAAATATGTAGAAGATTAATTGTAACTGCAGTCAATAAGCTAAGTTAACTTGCAGAGACAATATAACTAAGAAGATAGTTAGTTGTTCCTAGCCAGTAGAGTCAATCAGTCAGTGCGTTTCAAACATGAAGCTGTACAAGTGAAGTTAACGTCATTTATGAGCGCACATGTCACTACAGTGTCACGTTCCTAAAACGTGAAGGAGCAAATAAAGTTATTTGTTACCGTAACGTGAACTAAACGGCGAATTATTTTAAATCTAATCATTTAAAATAACCCGCCAACGGTTATTTCAACTTCTAGATGACTTCACGAAATAATACCGGAGAGGTATTGGTGTTAATGAAACAGTTAAAATTAACTAAAGGAAAAAAAACAAGAAATTAGAAAGACGAGACACAAAAACGATAAAAAGGTAGAAAAATAGAATGTGAAAATAAATTAAAAGATTGGTTTTGTTTTAAATTTCGCGCAAAGCTACACGAGGGCTATCTGCGCTAGCCGTCCACAATTTAGCAGTGTAAGACTAGATGGAAGGTAGCTAGTCATCACCACCCACCGCCAGCTCTTGAGCTACTCTTTTACCAATGAATAGTGGGATTGACCGTCACATTATAACGCCCCCACGGCTAAAAAAGCAAAGATGTTTGGTGCGAGGGGGATTCGAACCCCCGACCCTCAGATTACGAGTCGAACGCCTTAACTCACCTGGTAAATTAAAAAAAGGCCAAGAGAAAGAGCAGAGTTGAAGGAAATAGACACAGCATTTTGAAGAAAAAAAAGATTTAAAATGAAAATAAACCTGGCTGAAGACAAGTTCTCTGAAGGTACTCGGTACTTTTAGAGAAATTACAAGTTTGATGAAGTACAAAAGAACTTCAAAGACGGACAGAAAGACTGTAAGATCCATGAAATGAATAAATAACATAGGTAGGGGAAAAAAAACATCAGTGGCAGAATAAATTACCTTGAAAATAAATTACTAAATGCAAATATTAAATCAGCCACATATCTTTCTGCATAGGCTCAAGAGTTCCAGCCTATAATAACATGTGCTTTGCGATATGGAATAGGAGAACATCACCTGGTTGAGAAACTAACGAACCATAATAGAAATGATAGGGGTTGGTACCAAGCTTAGAGTTAATGGGAAGAATAGTGAACAACAAATCATTCATCTTAAAGGTTGTTGTTGTTTTTTGAATTAAGCACAAAGCTACACAATGGGCTATCTGTGCTCTGCCCACCACAGGTATCGAAACCCAGTTTTTTGCGGTGTAATTCCGCAGACATACCATTGAGCCACTGGGGGTGCCTATCTAAAAGGACCACTTTTCGCAATATTAAGTAACGTTCCAGATGAGAGCTGTAACAATTATTGAAGTGTGGTAGTTGACTTTTCCAGGAGGTTTGGGGTGTCATTCCAGAAAGAGGTATCTAGAGCAAAGTTCTGAAGAAAGGGTGTGAGAGAAAGAAGAATACATTAGATTTATAAAGACTAGTCCAATTATCTTAACCAGACGTCCCTCGTAAAGTGGTAAGTTCATTGAGATTTGACCAATTTACAGACGCTATGACAGATGAGGATGTGAGAATTAGGCTGAAACTAAGTAGTTGTAAATCCTTGGGAGAAGATCTGTAGTTGGTAATGGAGCTATAGTTGGAAATGTAACTATAATTGGTAATGAAACAACAGATGGTAATGGAACTATATTTGTTAATGTAACTATTGTTCGTAATGTAACTAAAACTCATTAAATTCGCAGATGAACAGCTAAAAACACAATTTAATAGTTACGCAATCGTCAAATTGATTAGCATTAAACAATAATTCTCACTTGTAACAGTTTAGATAAATTAGAAGGACAAACCAAACAACTTGTTAAGTAGACCAGAGGAAATAAACCATAAGAAACCAGATGTTTGAAGGGTTACTTAAAGGGTTATATTGCAAAAGGAGTAACAAAGGCCTGTATCCAATTTAAAGGATAAACATAGGGCTAAAGATACATCAAGAAAACGGGAAATAATTAGATATATGATGCAAAGATCATCTGGAAATACATAATCCATCCATTACAAATAAGATACAGAGTTTAATACTTGAGAACAATTACCATCCACACGCCTACTTTTTGTATTAGAACTGTTCAAGGGACTTCACAATCGAAGAAGAGATCAAAGACATAAGATATATTTTTAGTTATATGTACTACAGAGTTAAGCTTATAAAACTTAAAGGAGGCAGTGTAATATTTTTTATAGTTACGTGGACAAGACATTCAATCAGTTTCCTTCGATCAGAAAGAACACAAGTGAAACAGATGAAAGTTTTAGATAAAAAATAAGTCACATTTCTCATGTTTGGATTTTAATAAACTAACAAAGTGACACAGAAACTTACACATTCCGAGTTTTCCAGTAAAGAGTAAACAACAACTAAATGTTCCTAGTATGTAAAGCATCATAATTCGAGGTAAGTTAAGAAATATGTATAAAGTTGTAATCTATTTTTCTGATTAATATATTTTTAAGGACCATAGAAACAATATACGTAGTACATTTCAACTTCTAAATGAGTTTAGAAAATTAAAAACTTTCAGAAGACTACAGGCTGTAAGAAACTATCAATAGTTTACTTTATTTGTACTCTATGGTTGCGCCTCGGCATGGCCAGGTAGGTTAAGGCGTTCGACTCGTAATCTGAGTGTTGCAGGTTCGAATCCCCGTCGCACCAAACGTGCTCGCCCTTTCAACCGTGGGAGCGTTATAAGTTACGGTCAATCCCACTATTCGTTGATAAAAAGTAGCCCAAGAGTTGGCGGTGGGTGGTGATGACTAGCTTCCTTCCCTCTAGTTTTACATTGCTAAAGTAGGAACGGCTAGCGCAGATAGCCCTCGAGTAGCTTTGCGAGAAATTCAAAAACAAACAAACAAACTTTATGGTTGATTTACTGATCTTTTCTAGAGAATGTGCAGTTCAGAGATGATCAACCGTTCATATAAAAAAAGTATTTTATCGACTAAAAGGAAATTTTGACTCACAGGTATGTCAGCTTTTAAATATGTTTGTATGTTTGTTTTTGAATTTGGCCCAAAGCTACACGAGAGCTATCTGTGCTAGCAATCCCTAATTTAGCAGTGTAAGACTAGAGGGAAGGCAACTAGTCATCACCACTCACCGCCAACTCTTGGATTACTCTTTTACCAATGAATAGTGGGATTGACCGTCACATTATATCGCCCCTACGACGAAAGGGCGAGCATGTTTGGTGCGATGGGGATTCGAACCCGCGACCCTCAGATTACGAGTCGAACGCTTTAACTCACCTGACCATTTCAAATACGAATAAATATAAATATTCCGAAGCTGAGATAAATAAGTTATAGTAGTTCTTCTACACAACTGTAAGAGCTGTTAACTTACCAACCCAAACAGCTGTTGCATTGTCATCTGGATCAAATGGACACTTGGCAATTCCATTTCCTATACCTGGGTAGGACTGGTGGTTGCTCAAGTGAGAAAGATTTGCCTAATGAAACAGTAACAAAACCTTTCCGTGATGACGAGAAAAGCCACTTGTAATGAAAATTATATATAAAAACGGCTGGTATGGGAAGAGAAAGCACTATGTAGTGGAGCGAACAACGTTTCGACCTTCTACATAGTGTTTTCTCTACCCATACCAGCCGTTTTCACATATATAACAAAAACTTTATTAAAACCGCAAGATGCAAGGTTGAAGAATATATTGTCCATTAAACAAAATTCTTAAGATGCTTTTTATCTGAGCTGTTTTAGGGATCGATCATTTATATTAGATGTTGAAGACTGAGTGGAAGGAATTATTAAATTGTTTTATTAATTTAGTTTTGATTTTCACCATTTTCTTGGAGCATCGGTAACCTGAAAACTGTTGGCAGTTTGTGATATTTATTATTATTATTAAATAATTAATTATTAAATTGTTTTATTTATTATTAATTATTAACTTGTTTTTATTATTAATTATTTATTTTTATTATTAATTATTTATTTTTTAATTATTATTAATTATTAATTGTTTTATTTATTATTAATTATTAAATTGTTTTATTTATTATGAATTATTATTTTAATATTACTTTGTCCTTTTCCCATGGAAACACCCTTGCCGGGGCAAACTCTGCTAGTTTCAATATTTTTTTACTAGCGTGTGTGTTTTTCTTATAGCAAAGCAACATCGAGCTATCTGTCGAGTCCATCGAGGGAAATTGAACTCCTAATTTTAAAACTGTAAATCCGAAGACTTACCGCTGTCCCCTCTGGGGGACTTTTCTACTAACATTGTGCTTCTTAAGGTTTTCAATCCTTTAAATTCAAACTCAAATTTAAAAATAGTTTTGATAATTTCTAAGATGTTCAAACATATCACAGGAACTTAAGCATTCCTGTTTAGCAGAAATTCAAACTCTATACATAAAAAGCAAACTTTATTTATTTGCGCATCCTTTGAACAATGCTGAGAAAAAAATGTTTTTATATCCATAATAAAAAATAGAATCTCTGTATTAGAAAAATAAGAAAGCCTCAGATGAACACAAAAATTATAATTAATTTTCTCTTGTCTACAGTAATAAATTTAAATAAACGTATATTAAGATATTTAAAAATGTATACAAACAAACGATACATAACTGTCATTAAAAGATCTTTTTTTGCCACACTCTCACTCAAAAACGAGCAATTTACAACCCAATAGTTAATTTAATATCTGGTTTACAACAGTTTCCCTTGCTTCTTAGTTTTGTATAGCTCTATCTCAGTACTTCAAGAATATTCTTATGTTCTAGTGAGAAATTACTTTCAGTTTCGAAGAGATAAATTACCAGAAGTATGACCATTAATTTGGAAAATGTATGAGGAAAAACTTACATGAACGACCCAGTCCATCGGGTTATGAGCGTTAGTTCCACATATATACAGCAACTTGCCCCCTTCCACAGGCTGAATCACCCTGATGTGGTTCCTACAGTCATAATGCTAAAATGGAAACAGGAAAGAAGGCACACTGAAATCCAGTTTCATTTACCCAAAGATGTGTGATGACCATGGTCACCTAACATCTTCAGTATATTATAACATCATTACACAACCCTGATATCGTTTTATAGCTAACTAGCTGATTACCCGTGGAACCACTGCATTAGATTCGCGCGTAAAGTGTTCATGACGTCATATATGTACCACGAGGATGGACAAAAATAAAGTTCTTCGTGACGGAAAATGGAGGCGAAACGGTAAAATTGTGACCGGTATTGCAAATCTACATGCACACCAGATAAACATTTCGTAAAGTTAAGATTGCACAACGCGTAATAAAATTGTTTTTGCCAATATCATATAAGCAAGAGTTCCATTATAGTATAACACGTGAAAATATCCTTGTGAAATTCATCTATATTTTACGTGATCCCTCAAAGGAGTTATCATTAAAGACAGTGTAATATTATTTTCACTTACAGTCTGATTGCAAGTGAACGCTAAAAAGGTTTTGTCTCAATAGCACAGCTCCCAATACACTTGTAGACAATACACACTGTATAATTTAATACCATTATTCGTTACATGTTAAATATCGTAATTGAGACGTTTGTACTGTTCACTAAAGAAAGGTTTTGTGTGATGTCATGAGCGCGTTGTTAAATTGGAATTTTCTTGTGAGTTTGGAAAACGATTCGTTTGGATGAAACCTATGTAAGGGTTGGATTCTGGAAGAAGCAGTTTGATTATTACTGAGTCAGTATATCAGTTAAGTTAAGAACTGTAAATTTTTAATCCGTTGTTTTAATGAAGAGACAACAGATAAGAAAAAGTAGCAAATAAATGGATTTTCTATTGAGACAATGTTCATTTGTAAGATCAGTAGGTCTATTGAGACTATATTCACTTGTAAGGTCAGTAGGTCTATTGTCTATTTTCTACTGAAACTATGTTTACTTGGAATGTCAGTAGGTCTATTTTCTATTTTCTATTAAGACTATGTTCACTTGTAAGGTCAGTAGGTCTATTGTCTCTTTTCTATTGAGACTATGTTCACTTGGAAGGTCAGTAGATCTATTGTAGTCAAGTGAAAGAACGTGCAAGTTGCAGAATCAGAAAGTCAAGAAATAAAACGTTGTTATAATCAAATGGGGGAGTGGCGTGGCCAGGTGGTTAGGGCACTTGACTCGCAATCTGAGGGTTGCAGGTTCGAATCCCCATCCCACCGACCAATGTTCGCCCTTTTGGCCGTGGGGCGTTATATTTTGACAGTGAATCCCACTATTGCCTTCCCTCTAGTTTTACATTGCTAGATTAGGGACGGCTAGCGCAGATAGCCCTCGTGTGCTTTGAGCGAAATTTAAAAAAAACAAACCAAACCTGTTCTTTTGCAGCCTTAAAGTTACAGTTTCAGAGGTTAATCAAAGCTTACACTCTCTAACAAGGACAACGAAAGACTTGAAAAACGAGTGCAATGCTACACATGGACTACTTGCTTATAGCCATACTTAATTGTGAACTAGAAGACTAGAAGGAGGAAAACATACAGCCTGTTTGTTTGTTTGTTTTTTGAATTTCGCGCAAAACTATACGAGGGCTATCTGCGCTAGCTGTCCTTAATTTTGCAGTGTAAGACTAGAGGGAAGACAGCTAGTCTTCACCACCCACCGCCAACTCTTGGGCCACTCTTTTACCAACGAATAGTGGAATAGACCGTTACATTATAACGCCACCACGACTGAAAGGACGAGTATGTTTGGTGTGAGGAGAATTCGAACCCGCGACCTTCAGATTATGAGTCGAGTGCCTTAGCCGCCTGACCATGTCGGGCCTCAGCCAATAGCACCCTCCACCATCTTTTGGAATATCGTCTGACTAATAAGTAGGATGTGGTCATCACATGAGTACCACACTCAGTTTGTTTTGAATTTTAGGTTGGTTATTTACTCGAACATCACGGACACCTTCCTGTTAACACTATTCTTTATATTTTCTAATATTTTATCAATTTCGAGGGCTATAAGTACTAGTAGTGCCTAATTTAGCAGCGTAAGACAAGGCAGCTAGTCATCACCACAGTTGGAGCGACCGTCACAATACAACGCCCCCATGGATGAAAGGACGAAGATGTTTGGTGTGACTGGTATTCGAACCCACAACTCTCAGATTACGAGCAAGCGCTCTAACCACCTGGCCATGTCGAGTCACACCCACAGTCATAAAATACGCATGGCATTTAGGCAGTAACGGGTCGCGAACCGTGAATTCATAGTGAAGGCACAATAATAAATCTATAAGGCCAGTTGAAATAAAAGCTTAAGACGTCTTAGTGAACATAAATGTTATTTTTGTTTTTACATCTAATCCACAAGTCCCAACATGATATGTATTTTTGCCCCAATTCTGCCTCCAGTCAACGCGTGGCGCCAACCAGCTCTCATGGTGCCTGTCGCCACAACATAAATCAGCTGTAAAAGCGTTTACCATCGCAATGCGGCATACCAAACCTCATGCTAAAATAGGCTTAGTGCATTAACCACAGTAATTTCCACATCAGTGAATACGCTTTTAATGTGATGTAATTAACTCTGATATAACCCATAAAAGAACTCAAATATAGTAAATAAACATTGAAATCTGGAAGTAAGAAAGTTCTAAGTGACAACCAGCTCAGAATAATGATTTTCTTGAGTCAGGAAAATACAGACACGTCAAGTATTTTGATATATGTGTATTTTTATCATATTTACTCTTTGATACATGATTAATGTACCGTCGGTTCTTTTAATAATTAATTGTTTGTTTGTTTTGAATTTCGCACAAAGCTACTCGAGGGCTATCTGTGCTAGCCGTCCCTAATTTAGCAGTGTAAGACTAGAAGGTTCTTTTGTTCTTTTGAATTAAGCACAAAGCTACACAATGGGCTATCTGTGCTCTGCCCACCACGAGTATCGAGACCCAGTTTTTAGCGTTGTATGTCCGCAGGCATACCGCTGAGCCATTGGGGGGCAAGACTAGAGGGAAGGCAGCTAGTTATCACCACCCACCGCTAAGTCTTGGGCTACTCTTTTACCAACGTGTGATTGACCGTCACCCTATAACGTCCTCACGGCTAAAAGGGCGAGCATGTTTGGCGCGACCGGGATGCGATCCCGCGACCCTCAGATTATGAGTCGCACCCCTTAACACCCTTGTCTATGCCGGGCCCTCAATAATTAATATTCTACCACATTCACACGGATATTGTTGTAAGTAATCGTGTTGGGCTGCGTATTGGAAGGTCCTAGATTTGATCTCACAATATGCTACTAATACACACACTGTACTTTCGGCTAAAGGAGACTATAAAAGTAATAGCCCAGTCGCCGCTATTTTTGCACAAAATTGAACAAGGACTATATATGCTAGTCGTTCATAATTTTGATGTGTTTGTTCAGTACAAAGCTACTCAAACTATCTGTGTTGAAAAAAGAAAAGAAAATAGCTTTCAAGGTGATAATTACGTATATTCACGTATGAGTGCAAGACAAACCGTTTTTAATTCATAGCGCAATAACCGATTAATAAGAAAGAGCATATTCGACTTGTTTTTACACCCAGAAACTGATCAACTGATGATAAAAACAACAACAAACAAACACGTTTTTAATTTTGTATGTATTTCCTTGGTTACTCGAAACCGACATAATTGTACAACATGTTTGACGTGTTAGGTCATAACTCTTTCTTAATGTTACGTGACATCTGAATTTTATTTTTGTTTGTTTCCTATAGCAAAGCCTCATCGGGCTATCTGTTGTGTCCATCGAGAGGAATAGAATTCCTGATTTTAGAGTTGTAAATCCGAAGACTTACCGTTCTTCCAGGGAGGGATTTGTTTGTTTGTTTTGTTATGCACAAAGTTACACAAAGGGCTATCTGTGCTCTGCTCACAACGGGTATCGAAACTCGCTTTCTAACAGTACAAGTCTGCAGACATACCAAATTGGGGCCGAAATTACTTATCCTAAAACATCTTCGTATGCTGTAACACTGATTTCTCTAACTATACATATAAATGCAAGTAATTAAAAACTTAACAAGTACATAGTTAAGCTTCTAATATTATCTACTCGACGCGACGCTGGTTTGTTTATTTCATAAATAACAATAGTTGTATTTAGAACTAACCAATCTAAGTCTTTTAAGCTGGCCGATCCAAGTGAGATATTATTGGGTTTACGGCCAGCAATGTATCATCAACAGCGAAAGTATCCAATTAACGAAACAATGTATTCTAATCTCCACACGTAGTGAATTAGCTATACTACGAATCAAAGTTGATTTTTAGTTTCGCTCTATGTAAATTACTTATTTTTAATTGGAAGTTATTATTATTTATTACAATTAATATTACTCGTATCGTGAAGCTTTTCTCCAGCTCTCAGTACAAACGATTTATAATAATTGTGCACGAACGTTTCTTGGTAGTCCTCTTTATTTTATCAGTTAAATTGATGTTCAAGAAACGTCACATAATTCAGTAACTGATTTCAAATACCGATGTACAGTTTTTGTTAACAAAGCGTAATCAACAATTGCTTATTTAATTAACGGAAAAACGCTTAATCTTAGAACTTTTATTAGGTGTAAAATATACATAAACACGTGAAATAATTAAAACTTAATGAAGGGAACTGGCATTAGAATCCGCTACTTTCATTAATTTTATGTACTAACTTGACGGCTACGGGAAAGGATTTAATTAGCTTAGTTAATGTCGCAGTCTTTTCAATTAACGACTACGATTTTCGAAAACTAAGAAATAAATAAAGGAAAGAAGAAACTGAATTAAAACTAAAATAATACAAATGAAAGAAACTTCGATAAACCAGTGACAAATAGTATGGTGGAAATGAAGCGTCAGGAGAGAATTCTGTTAGGTGCAAAGCTACACAGTGGGCTAACTGTGCTCTGCTCACTGAGAGTATTGAACCCCTGGTTTTAGTGTTGTAAGCCTCAAGACTTACAGCTGAGTCAATGGAGGAGAGCGGAAATACAAATGGAAAAACCAATGAACAAGAAAGTGTGTCTGTTGTTTCTTACAGCAAAGTCACGTCGGGCTATCTGCTGAGTCCACCGAGGGGAATCGAACCCCTGATTTCAGCATTGTAAGTTCGTAGACTTACCGCTGTACTAGCGGGGAACAAACAAGAAAGTCAGCCACAATTTCATAGTAGTGCTGAATGATTTTTTTGTTTTAAATTTCGCGCAAAGCTACACGAGGAATGTCTGCGCTACTCGTCCCTAATTTACCAGTGTGAGACTAGAGGGAAGGTAGTTAGGCCTCACTACCCATAGCCAACTCTTGAGCTAATCTTTTACCAACGAATAGTGGGATTGACCGTAAGGCTCTCATGGCTGGAAGGGCGAGCATGTTTGATGTGATTGGGATTCGAACTCGTGATCCACAGATTGAGAGTCGAGCTACCTAACCACCTGGCCATGCCGGATCCCAGCGTTGAAAGGAGGGTGGAACAAAAAAACAAAGACTATAAAGACTGAGGTACACGGCCACACACACATTTCTTTAAAAGACTATCTCTTATTGTCATATATCTTACTTCTCAGATTGTCCATAAGTGACAGACAGTGAAATGTTACTTTAACGACATGGACTTTCTTACAAACACACACACACGTAAATTAATGTGAACACATACATATAAATATTTTGAAATGACTAATGTTTAGCATGGTTTGTTGTAATTATATTTATATAAATTGTATTATTTTTAACCAACTGAGAGATACTCAAATAAAATATAACAAACATCCTCAGGCTATTGGCTGATCGGTGAAAATTAATGTTAAAGCGAGTTAACTTGGCCTTTTCTCTCGGGCCCATGCCTACGACCTATCAATACGTTCTACCACAGCAAATCAATCAACGAAGGCCACAGATGGTTTGGTTGGTTCTAACCTGTTTGTCTGATCGATCCCATGGACATAACGAACTCTGACAGCCCACAGCCGTCTTACAAGGTAAGAATTACCTTATCATTTACAGTTTCATTAGCAAGCGTAAGAGATGTGCTCGTGAAACACAATATTTAAAGAGTATGGAAGAACCGTCGTCCATTGAACTTCGACAAAGCGCTCGATTTTCGAGATCCACACACAGCAAAAACACCTGTCAAAATCGCCCTAAGACATTTTAGTTTCGACAAGGCACTGCCTTGTCGCACGTGACGAAAACCAGAGTTTCCGTCAAGCTACACAGATTTTTCCTAACAAATTCTGTGTCCACTAGCAGTCCACTTACAGAGCACTATGTTCACCTCTCTTTCTTATTTCATTTACGTTATTTCGAGCACACTTCAAAAGAAATGTAAACAAAGCCAGGACACAACATCGATACTCCATTACACAATGCATGAACCGTTAAGTTAATACGTGTTTCTTTAAGCAGCGAGTTCGACCACTAGAGTAAGTAATAACAACTCGAAATATTCAAGTATTAGCCGCCGTTCGGGCAGATATGATAACTAGGAGTGCAGTAAGTGGTTGCGTATCGTGTATCTCGTGCGGTTGAGTCTTCTAAGCCTTACAGGATTTGTCAGTTTTAAGTCCGAAGAACTAAATACAGAACGACAGTTATATAAATATCCACAGGTGGGCTCCTGTGAGGAGAAAACAAGGAGTAAGGAGAGAGAGAGAGAAAAAAAAAGACAACAAAGATGTTATTGGTGAAGGCTTGGTTTTCAAAACCAGCTAGTGTAAAAGGTGTGAAATACTTCCTATGTACTCCACAGGGGGAGTCTGTGAAAAGAATACAAACTGCTCCGAGGTGTGTTAAATATATGGGATGTGGCTTAGCCTGCTGACAAGTGCAGAGAACTTCAGAATCCATAGAATGATTTATTAAAACTGACTCCGTTTTCATACTAGAGACACCTTTAGGCCATATTCAACATTAAGTAGTATCCAATAGGTCTACTTCTGAGTATAATTAAGATAAACAAATAAAATATGGGAAAATTAATATAATATATATATATATATATATATAACACGTAAGTTAAAACCTTTTTAAACCTAATTTACATGTGTTGAAATATGTACTTCAATTTTTTTATAAAGTTTTAACTATTTTCTTTTACGTTTTCCCAGGAGTCAAATGAACATTTTTTTAAATTTATAAAACCTCATAAAATGTTTAAAATTGGAAAAAAAAAACATTAACGTAGTGGTGATGAACGTTGTTATTATGTTGTACAGTGGATAACGTAGTGGTGATGAACGTTGTTATTATGTTGTACAGTGGATAACGTAGTGGTGATGAACGTTGTTATTATGTAGTACAGTGGATAACGTAGTGGTGATGAACGTTGTTATTATGTAGTACAGTGGATAACGTAGTGGTGATGAACGTTGTTATAATGCTGTACAGTGGATAACGTAGTGGTGATGAACGTTATTATGTTGTACAGTGGATAACGTAGTGGTGATGAACGTTGTTATTATGTTGTACAGTGGATAACGTAGTGGTGATGAACGTTGTTATTATGTAGTACAGTGGATAACGTAGTGGTGATGAACGTTGTTATTATGTAGTACAGTGGATAACGTAGTGGTGATGAACGTTGTTATTATGCTGTACAGTGGATAACGTAGTGGTGATGAACGTTATTATGTAGTACAGTGGATAACGTAGTGGTGATGAACGTTGTTATTATGTTGTACAGTGGATAACGTAGTGGTGATGAACGTTGTTATTATGCTGTACAGTGGATAACGTAGTGGTGATGAACGTTGTTATTATGTTGTACAGTGGATAACGTAGTGGTGATGAACGTTGTTATTATGTTGTACAGTGGATAACGTAGTGGTGATGAACGTTGTTATTATGTTGTACAGTGGATAACGTAGTGGTGATGAACGTTGTTATTATGCTGTACAGTGGATAACGTAGTGGTGATGAACGTTGTTATTATGTT
Organism: Tachypleus tridentatus; assembly: GCF_004210375.1. Lineage (NCBI taxonomy): Eukaryota > Metazoa > Arthropoda > Merostomata > Xiphosura > Limulidae > Tachypleus > Tachypleus tridentatus. The sequence goes on from NC_134832.1 coordinate 50,239,644, forward strand.
GTACAGTGGATAACGTAGTGGTGATGAACGTTGTTATTATGTTGTACAGTGGATAACGTAGTGGTGATGAACGTTGTTATTATGTTGTACAGTGGATAACGTAGTGGTGATGAACGTTGTTATTATGTTGTACAGTGGATAACGTAGTGGTGATGAACGTTGTTATTATGCTGTACAGTGGATAACGTAGTGGTGATGAACGTTGTTATTATGTAGTACAGTGGATAACGTAGTGGTGATGAACGTTGTTATTATGTTGTACAGTGGATAACGTAGTGGTGATGAACGTTGTTATTATGTTGTACAGTGGATAACGTAGTGGTGATGAACGTTATTATGTTGTACAGTGGATAACGTAGTAGTGATAACTAGATAACAGAATAGTGAACTTAATTCGTCATATATTTTACAGGTAGTAATAAACACGAAGTTTTAAGGTCAAAAGGTCATCAAGTCATCACGTCCAGTACTTTACTATAGCCAAACGAAGTGTGTAAAATAATTTAGCTGAGTTTATTCAACTTAAAATTTTGTAAGTTCAAAACGTCATTGAGACCATATCAGACACTTGACGTAACAAATTGCAGATAAAGGGACGGTCTCCACGTGCGTATAACACTTTGAAGGTTATGAGGTTAAGTACACAAGCTATTGTTACACGGTGAAAAGCGTGGATGAACGTCTTCGTGAAGTACATTTTAATTCTGTTTATAAAGCGTCTTCAGGTCTTCGTAAATCAAGAATCAAGCCACGATTTGACAAACAACACGCCAACGGAGAGTTAGGGTGGTTTTCGTTTGTTTGTTTTGAATTTCGCACAAAGCTACTCGAGGGCTATCTGCGCTAGCCGTCCATAATTTAGCAGTGTAAGACTAGAGGGAAGGCAGCTAGTCATCACCACCCACCGCCAACTCTTGGGCTACTCTTTTACTAACTAATAATGGGATATACCGTCACATTATAACGCTCCCACGGCTGAAAGGGCGAGCATGTTTGGTGTGACGGGGATTGAAACCCACGATCCTCGGACTAGGAGTTACACACACATTTATATGTGTACATACAACATGAAATTACTGCACCACAGTTAGCTGTGTTACACACGCACTTATACGTGTACATACAACATGAAATTACTGCACCACAGTTAGCTGTGTTACACACGCACATATGTGTACATACAACATCAAATTAGTGTACTACAGTCAGCTATGTTACACACGCATTTATATGTGTACATACAACATCAAATTACTATATTACAGTTAATTGTGTTACACACGCACTTATACGTGTACATACAACATGAAATTACTGCACCACAGTTAGCTGTGTTACACACGCACTTATACGTGTACATACAACATGAAATTACTGCACCACAGTTAGCTGTGTTACACACGCACATATGTGTACATACAACATCAAATTAGTGTACTACAGTCAGCTATGTTACACACGCATTTATATGTGTACATACAACATCAAATTACTATATTACAGTTAATTGTGTTACACACGCACTTATACGTGTACATACAACATGAAATTACTGCACCACAGTTAGCTGTGTTACACACGCACTTATACGTGTACATACAACATGAAATTACTGCACCACAGTTAGCTGTGTTACACACGCACATATGTGTACATACAACATCAAATTAGTGTACTAGAGTTAGCTATGTTACACACGCATTTATATGTGTACATACAACATCAAATTACTATATTACAGTTAATTGTGTTACACACGCATTTATATGTGTACATACAACATCAAATTACTGTACTACAGTTAGTTGTGTTACACACGCATTTATATATATAATCAAATTCTTGTTTACAGTTAACTATACTACACACAAATGTGTATATATTCCATATTCCTGTATGACAGTTAGCTATATTACACACACACATATTTATAATAATTCCAAATTATTGTTTACAGTTAGCTATATTACACACACATGTATATATATATTCCAAATTATTGTTTACAGTTAGCTATATTACACACACATGTATATATATTCCAAATTATTGTTTACAGCTAGCTATATTACATGCACTCACATATATATAATCAATTTTTTGTTTACAGTTACCTATATTACACACACATGTATATATATATATATTCCAAATTCTTGTATGAAAGTTAGCTATATTACACACACACATATGTAATAATTCCAAATTATTGTATTACAGTTAGCTACATTACACACACATATATAAAAATATTCCAAATTCTTGTTTACAGTTAGCTATATTACACACAAATGTGTATATATTCCAAATTATTGTTTACAGTTAGCTATATTACACACACATGTATATATATTCCAAATTATTGTTTACAGTTAGCTATATTACACACACATGTATATATATTCCAAATTATTGTTTACAGTTAGCTATATTACATGCACTCACATATATATAATCAATTTTTTGTTTACAGTTACCTATATTACACACACATGTATATATATATATATTCCAAATTCTTGTATGAAAGTTAGCTATATTACACACACACATATGTAATAATTCCAAATTATTGTATTACAGTTAGCTACATTACACACACACATATAAAAATATTCCAAATTCTTGTTTACGGTTAGCTATATTAGCTATATTCTTTTTTACAGTTAGCTTCCTAAAAAAGACAATCCAAAAATACAAAAAAACCAGTTAAGCCATTCCCTTACCCTTCTTCATCCAAGTCATCAGTTAACTTCTGTAGCCATGACTTTGTGGTTGAAAAGTCAATATAAGTATAATAAAAGTTTGTGAATTTTTATACCTCTTTGCATACAAGCCATCATTTAACTTCTATGAGATTGACTTTGTGATTAGCTGATTATCCGTGGCGCCAGTGCATTAGAAGTGCGTGTGACGTATTAATGACGTCACATCTGCACCCTAAGAATAGAGAAAAGTAAAGTTTTCCGTGACGGGAAACGGAGGAGAAACGGAAAAATCGTGACCCCTATTGCAAATCTATATGCACTCAGGATAAAGATTTCGCTAAGTCGGGAGAGTGCACACTGCGTAATGAAATCTTTTTCCAATATCATATAAGTAAGAGTTCCATTATAATATGCTACATAAGTTTGCGTATTTTTACATCCTTTTTCATACAAGCCATCAATTAACATCTGTGACATTAACTTTGTGACTCAAAAATATTCTGCTTATATTGTGTGGAAATGATTATTTATGGGCCACGTTTCACAAAGTTTCAGTTATTTTGAGATGTAGTAGAAACGGTGTTTCAATTCTTCTGTAACTAAGATTTAATTTTCTTACACCTATTGGCAGAAACCATAATTTTAAAATGTTCTCGGTTTCATTGAGAATTGATATTTGAGTGATATAGTCAATTATCCTACATTTTGTGGCCCCCGCCCTCAACAGTGGCCTTAGTAACGTGCTTTTACGTTCCAAAACTCAACCCTTCCTCCACAGACATGTAGCCTTCAGAGATGCAGCGCCTTCGTTTCTAGAAATGTTGGTAGCAGAATTTCGTCCTGGTTGTTACACGTTGTTGTTACACAAAACTCTCATTCACTGGTCATAAATTGCTGCATAACACAGATGCTCGAAGCTTACCTTCAATCTATTTCCGAACTATCGTTCGTGTGAAGGCAAACGTTTTAACAGGAGGTCTGGAGTGGCGTCACATTCCCGTGTACAAAAATACGGCCACAGTCACACAAATCAATTTTAAAATAAAATTTCCACTAGTCTACGTAGTATATTTTGTAAGTGGACTAATTTTTTGTGCGCATGTCTACTTCAAAGTGTGATTCTGTGTATGGGTGGGAAGAAAAGTAGAAACAAATATTTCTCAACAGAGACTAATAGAAATTTTCTTAACTCTACGACACACGCTTGTCAACCAAGAATGGTGTATCAGTTTTACGTAAAAATTAACGATTCACTCACCTCCGACTTGCCTTTGGAAACACAGTTTGCAATGTTGGATGGTTCTAAAGTCAGAGCGTCCATCTGAAAGAAAACAAAATACATAAATACTCTGGTTTGTTATCCTGATACGTAAATTTGTATGATAAATAATACAGAGATACAGACGTATAGCACTTAAATCAGTCGTAACACTTTCGTGAACATTGCATCATTTTAATTGTAGAACACACGGAAGGGACACGTTTTGGCTATGTCCCTGAAGAAGGGACTTACTCTTACCATCTAACATATTATGAATTAAGGAGTTATATCCCTGTAGTGAGTAAACATTTCTCTAAACAAATGTCCAGAACCGTGATGCCTTTGTAATATAAATATTCAGAGTTGAGATATATTTTTAAACAAATATTTACAGCCACATTTCTGTAAACAAACACTCATTCGTATGATATCACTGTAATACGAACGTTTACAATTATGATATCCTTGTAATATTAATGTTTCCAGCCTTGATATTCCTGTTAATAAGTGTTCACAGCCGTGATATATCCATAATATGAACGCTCACAGCCATAATATTACTGTGAACAAACACACCAACAGAATATGTTTCACACATGAACTGCCTGTCATATTTTGCACGTGAAACAGTTTTATTAAGACAGCGTGTACTTCTATCACCAGAACGTCTAATTTAAATAAAACTATACCGTTTTCTCCTAATTGGCTCTGACCGGACATTGCAAACGACAGTTGCACGACCACGGTTAACAAACAGTACTACGTACGAACAATGGAGGCTTTTCTGCCTTGACGTAATCTGTGATGTTGTTTTAACACCTGAAAAGATTTGTTCGTTACAGCGGATATAATTAGGAAGGTAATTTATATTTTTGGACTGTGGTAAAAATGAGATTAGAACATGATACAACTATTAGCTGGATCATGAAAGGGACCACAAGTCACGGTTTTGTTAGCAATGTAAGCCTTATTAGCATTAACCAAGACTACTTTATGACAACGCATACTAATAAGTATAACCGGAAGACAGAGTTGATTTTTTTCTCGTTCTTTGTTTGTTTGAAATTTCGCGTAACGCTGTTCGAGAGCTATTTGCTCTAGCCGTCTCTAATTTAGCAGTGTAAGACTAGAGGGAAGGCAGCTAGTCATCACCATCCACCGCCAACTCTTGGGCTACTCTTTTAACCAGCGATTAATGGAATTAAGCGTCACATTATAACGCCCCCACGGCTGAAAGGGCGAGCATGTTTGGTGCGATGGGGATTCGAACCCGCGACCCTCGGACTACGAGTCGAACCGTCTTAACCCACCTGGCCATGCCGGGCCTTTATAGCTGAACAAATGTTGTTGAAAATAACTTCGTTATTTGCTGTCACGACACCCAACTTTTCAGTGGTCGAAATTTTTGACCTAATGAGGATTTCGTTTGGCAACGAATGGTGTCAAATTTACGTTTCGTAGTTCACACTAATGGTGGTTCAGGACTGGAGAAAAATTGTCGCTAATGGGGTATAGAAGATGGGTTAACTTGATTTTTTAAACAAACCACGAAAACATGTAGAATAATATGCTTGAAAAAAAACATATTTTACTTTCATATCTGTTTGTAGATAAACACAAAGTTACGCAATGGGCTATCTGTGCTCTGCCCACCTCGAGTATCGAAACATGGACTCTGGCGTTGTAAGTGCACAGACGTACTTTTTCTGCTTATAACTAAAAAATTCAAACTACTGTGTACAGATAACCATTGTGTAGCTTTACACGAAAATCTGAAAGAAACAAAAAACAAAGGCTATTTTTTTTTTCTGAAGCGTCTGTTTACGAGGTACTACAATTATACGAAAGAATCACTTCGAGTACTTTTACATCTTTAAAGAAAAGCGAAACCTGGTTCATTTTATTCTTTTAGTGACAAGTTCAAGATAGACACGAAGCCCTGTGTCGCGATTTTTAGAAAGCAATAGTTGTAGACAGCAGTTCGGTTCCTACCCAAGTAAAGTAACTTTTTTTTTTTTCCTTTGGAAAGCGAACAACAACAACAACAAAATGAATCACTTCTACTGTTGTCATTAGAAAGCTCTTCACTGAGTTGAATCGATATCAAATGTTGAACCTCCTGGGGTGTTTGGTTACATGCGGACACTTAAGCACACTTTGGTAAAAAAAATGAAAAATTATTCCTTCGTTTGGGACTTAAGAAAAAAACGTTCTTACATGTAGTTTTGAATACTCTTATTCAAAGTTGAGTTCGGCCTTTCAGGAACTTTATAAAAAAATACAAGAAGCTAGGGATTGTGTGTGTCCCTCAAGTCTCTTATATCATATCCTCTCAGTAATATTAATGACGCTTTTCTTGGTCACCAGTTGAAAGATACCGGGAATTTTTTCTTCTTAATTCGTTAAAAATGATTAATAGAGCTTTTGTTTGTTTGTTGGCTTTACACCAACACACACAACACCCCGTTTAACAAAAGCAGAATCTAGAGCCTATGGAATTTCCCACGCGGCTCGATACCTGGTTCAACAAACTAACAACCCACAAATAAAAGGTGGTATTTGCTTTGCTCCGTCTTCAAACTTAGTCGGCTGTCACCAAAGAGGACTTTCCGCCAAGCTGGAGATAAATCTACCCCCAGGAATGTCTTAGACACGGAAAACACATTATCTTGGCGACAGAAACTTGCCTAAAGACCTGCCAGAGGGAGCTTTTATAAGATAGACCCCAATCTTTGTAGAGGTTTGGGGTTGTTATCCACGGTTGTATCTCTGTCTTGACAAGTTTTTCTTGCAGTAGTTATGTCATTCCTTATACTCTGATCACGTGAAACGCCCTTTATACTGAGACTAATTGGAAGTTTGATGCAAAGAAATGATGGCATCTTAGAGATGCTGTCTTTGAAACAGATTCTTATGTTACTTTCACCCATCTCAGAGATAATGTTACTTTTGTGGTCTCCCAGAGAATGAAAGGTATGTTATTCACAATTCTGGATTACCAAAAGAGTAGTAATCCTTTCTCTAGGGTACAAATAGGTTGACACCTGCCCCCCCCCATAAGTACGACTGTATGAATTCCATAAGATATTTTTATATTCGTGAGTTTATCATAATGTCCTGCTCAAACATTACCAAGTCCTTTCTGTAAGTTCTAAAAACAAGGAGAGAGAGTAAAGACCTAGCCTGGCCGAGCACGTGCCCGGCTAATACCTGAGGAAACAACGAAAATTCTGCACCTGTAAAGAAACGAAAATGCAACGAACTAGTTGGCTTCATTCTTGCTGCGGTAGGGGTGATGCGAATTTTGAAGGAGGAGTAAATAATCAATGATCTGATTGAATCACTTGCTCATACGTGATTAACTTTCTAATATTAAATGCTTCGGATTATGCAGAAGGGTTAACCTAACTGGTTGTTTATAAAATAATTTTGTTTTGATGCGATAACATAAAAAAACAATCTTAGAAGATTATATCTTTCTTTGGCCACTGTCTAGAGTTCGGTATACGCACATACAAGTGGACCAGACCACAATGTGAGAGTGCCCTGGTGATGCTTAGACAACATTATAAAACCTCCTGTACATCATTGATGGATAATATCTTCAGATTAGACTTTTATTTTCCTAGGTAAAAAGAAAGAGATAAAATTATCATACTGAAAAAAAACACAACGTGTTCTGTCATATATTGTAAAAATTAACTGTTCAAAAACTGACTACTGACCAAGAACCAAAACTTAAATTATTTGTTTGTTTGTTTTTTAATTTCGTGCAAAGACTAGAGGGAAGGCAGCTAGTCATCACCACCCATCCCCATCTCTTGGGCTTCTCTTTTACCAACGAATAGTGGGATTGACTGAAACATATTAACGCCCCCATGGCTGAAAGGGAGAGCATGTTTGGTGTGACGAGGATTCGAACCCGAGACTATCCAATTACGAGTCGATCGCCTTAACCACCTGGCCATGCCGGGCTCTTAAATTAATTAGATAACGGATGAAAAAAATAAAAATAAAAGATAGACAACTGAGCACTCTTCATTCTTCTACTGATAAAAGATAGACAACTGAGCACTCTTCATTCTTCTACTGATAAAAGATAGACAACTGGGCACTCTTCATTCTTCTACTGAAACGTCATAGAAAATAATCAGTAAGATGACCAGTCTAGTCTTGTCCTACATTCTGAACTTTACAGGGATTCAAGTGGTAGTTTAGATGACCAAACCTTCGACTGCCGCTGAACTGAATAAAAACTGCAGTGGTCAACGAAATGACCATTTTTCCGATTAGTATATTGTTTTAACTCTGAAATTAATAAAAATATTATCCATCGATGTGTTTTGTTGTTGTTCATGTTTTAAATTAAGCACAAAGCTACTTAATGGGCTATCTGTGCTCTGCCCACCACGGGTATCGAAACCCGATTTTTAGCGTTGTAAGTCCGCAGACATACCGCATCTTCAGTACGTCATGTATTCCCCAATATAATTCCACAGGATTTTAATCAGTGGAGACAGCGACAAAATCAAAATAACTTCAGATAATGAAATCGGTGATTTTATTGGGTTGAGGAATAATTCGTGAGCGTTTTTTCAAGTTAACAAAATATATTCATAAATAAAACGCTTTCGCAAAATATTTCATGTCATTTGGTAGATAATTTTTTGCTCTAATAGATGGTGTGTTTGCTTTCATTTTCAGCTCATTAAATGGAATGTCAAGTGGACAAAATCGAGCATTTTCGACACCATCTGCTTTTCGCATTTAATTTCTTGCAATTTCGTTTAAAACAATGCATACTATACACCTAGGTATTACATGAAATAAAGTATCATAATAAATGTTTTGGGTGTAATGTGTTCATGCATTGAAGTATTGTATAGTCTTGCATGTAATGCTTGAATGAATTTATTTAACAACGCTCACGAATTATTCCTCAACCTAATAAAAAGGTTAAATATAAAAAAAACTAAGCATATGGTAAAGTGTGAACCTTCTGATGTGAAATTCCAATGTCTTTATTAAAATCAAGTGGAAATGACTCTTGCTTGTTGTCACTGGAATGAATGTTGAACAAGACAACCCAGACACGAAGATTTCTAAAGTGGCTCCCCCACACATAGAACAGTTGAGTTTAACTTCAAAATATTAAGCTTTAATGTATAATTTCGTTATTTTTTCATTTAGGGTATCAACAGTGACGGTCGTGTCCTTCATTATAAAGTTGGTTATTTCGAAAAAAAAAAAAAAAATTCTTAAAACGTGAATGGCGTACGTTAATCTAATATTATACAGTGGATAAAATCTAAAAAGAGGAAACCCTTAATAGCAGCGGCAATTTAAATTCTTTTAGGTGGGATTAGAGTACATTAATCTTTGAGACCTTTCTCCCTACTGTTTTATTAGCTATACGTTTGAACGCCAGCAATACCAACCATGGGGCACGCGCATACCCGATTCGATTTTATTACTCATCAGAATCGTTAGAAGCCCACCCTGAAATTGAACTTATTTTGGGTAGGATTAGAGTAAATTAATATGTGAGTAATTGGGCGTGGTCAGATACATCACACGAAAGGACTGACCTTCCTAGTTCAAAACTGTAATTAGATCTCAAATCGGTCACGAAATGACGGTGATACAAACTAAGAGCCGTTCTACGAGTTGTGTTATGCCGCGGCATAGAAGTAGGGCAAAAAGGGAAACTGTTGGTGGGGGTGTTGGTTTTTAATTATTCAAGGGCTTTCTGCCTGATAGCCTCTATCGACTACATACTTTTGGGCTACTAATGTCTGACCGAACAATGAGATTTGACTGTTATCCTTATAACACACTGGATTGTGAATGGAAATGGCCAAGGTTCGAGCCAGCGATATGATACTGAACATTTCGGCATTATCTACGCTATAATGAGTAAAAAGTTACCGTATAGGCGGCGGGTGCTAATTGCTAGTTATCTTTCCTTTGAACAGCAGTTATAAATATAAAATGGTTCGATCTGAACCTTTGGGGTTTCTGAATTGACCGTTAAATCCGAGTTTTCGTTCTGATTTAAAATAATAAATAGTTTATCTTCAAAGAAGCGTATTTATTTTAATACCTTCTCCCACTAGTTAAATGGTACGTCTGAAGGCTTATAACAGTACAATTCGGGTTTCGATACCTGTTGTGGGCACAGCACAGATGGCCTATCGATAGAGAAAAAACTTTAAAACCCTTTCTGGTGTTATAAACAAACAAAATATACACGTGGTTTAGACATAATTTGTTCAAAACTAGATACTAAACATGATCACATGACGATCGATTAACTTCTCCAAGATCATCTCTCTTTTGTGGATTTTACTAAAATAGCGTCACGTAACGTTCACCTTTAACCTTTATATCTACAACAACGTCTAAGACGAAGAAGCAATTGATTATTATACTTGATATCATACCCCAAAAAAGGATAGTTAAATAATATAAGGTGAAATAACTATGTAAAATATTAAATCGATAAATGCACACACACACACACATATCTCGAGAGACACGCACTGGTGCATAAAGAACTCTCTCAATTTTTCCTAGTTAGACATACGACCAGTCCCGGCATGGCCAGGTGGTTAAGGCGCTCGATCCGTAATCTGAGGGTCGCGGGCTCAAAATCACCATCACACCAAACCTGCTCGCCCTTTCAGCCGTGGGGGCGTTATAATGTTACGGTCAATCCCACTATTCGTTGGTAAAAGAGTAGCCCAAGAGTTGGCGGTGGGTGGTGATGACTAGCTGTCTTCCCTCTAGTCTTACACTTGTTAAATTAGGGACGACTAGCGCAGATAGCCCTCGAACAGCGTTGCGCGAAATTCAAACCAAACCACACAGTGATGTAAATATAAAGCGAGGGCAAAAATTGATCGTTGTAAAGGAATAAAGACGGTTCATTGTTTCTTTACGCTCTGATATCACGTTGTAAAAACACGTTTCTTATAAAATGCAACTTGGGCGACTTCCAATCGTTGCTCGTGGTTACACTAAACCACATATACGTACATCTGCACGTGCAGCCGTTTTCATACAGTCACGAGCACAAAATAACAAGTATAACATAAAACCTTTCTCCCACACCTCAGTTTAAATTAATTTTTGTAATAATTTCGATGATACAGAAGCGGTCAGCTTTTCCGGTCTGTTCAGTGATTGATATTTCGACTTCCGATCCAGTCTCGAACGTGTGGATTGTCGAATCTCTGCGACATACTTATAATTATAACCTTATTATTCGACAATTTTCTGTACTACATGTGTTCTACGGAGAAGTTTAAAACAGGGTTTACATTAGAGAAAATCAGTTGATATATTTAATAGATTTTAAGTTTTTCTCTCTACCCTTTGCACTTAAAAAACAAGTGGAGGTAATTCGTCAGTTACTTCAAAGTCTCTAATTTTTTGTAAACACAATGAAACTTGTTAACAGATTGAACAGGAAACTCTGAACGAACGCAGAATTTTTACAACGTAATAAGATGAAAGTCGATAGTTAATTAAACTTACCAATCATCCAGTTTAGTTTTTATCAAATAAAAATAGACAATCAACCAAACTTTACAAAACAGGTATTTATATGACTAAAAACCAGTTCAAATGTTGCCAAGTAACAAAGTAAAATGTGAGTCGGTTAAACTTTACCGTGCACTCGAATATTTTACCAAATACAGGAATATTTGCCATATTGTAAACCTTCAGTGAAAACGATTGGATAATCACTACAGATTATCTGTTTGAGTCATATCTATAAGTTTAGCTACTTAAAAACACATACTTCAGATAAATTACCAACTTTCAGTTGATACTTGGATGAAAAATTTGGGATACCATCACTAAACGTTCAATCTGTATCATATCAATAAACAGGAAACAACATTCCAAACAATAACAAAACAACTAAACAACACAGTTACATGACTAACAAAGACAAACTATCAACAAAAAACAATAACATAACTAAACAATACAGTTACATAACTAACAAAGACAAACTATCAACAAAAAACAATAAAATAACAACTAAACAATACAGTTTCATGACTAACAAAGACAAACTATCAACAAAAAACAATAACATAGCTACACAATACAGTTTCATGACTAACAAAGACAAACTATCAACAAAAAACAATAACATAACTACACAATACAGTTTCATGACTAACAAAGACAAACTATCAACAAAAAACAATAAAATAACAACTAAACAATACAGTTACATGACTAACAAAGACAAACTATCAACAAAAAACAATAACATAACTAAACAATACAGTTACTTGACTAACAAAGACAAACTGTCAACAAAAAACAATAACATAACAACTAAACAATACAGTTACTTGACTAACAAAGACAAACTGTCAACAAAAAACAATAACATAACAACTAAACAATACAGTTACATGACTAACAAAGACAAACTATCAACAAAAAACAATAACATAACAACTAAACAATACAGTTACATGAGTAACAAAGACAAACTATCAACAAAAAACAATAAAATAACAACTAAACAATACAGTTTCATGACTAACAAAGACAAACTATCAACAAAAAACAATAACATAACTACACAATTCAGTTTCATGACTAACAAAGACAAACTATCAACAAAAAACAATAACATAACAACTAAACAATACAGTTACTTGACTAACAAAGACAAACTGTCAACAAAAAACAATAACATAACAACTAAACAATACAGTTACATGACTAACAAAGACAAACTGTCAACAAAAAACAATAACATAACTAAACAATACAGTTACTTGACTAACAAAGACAAACTGTCAACAAAAACAATAACATAACAACTAAACAATACAGTTACTTGACTAACAAAGACAAACTGTCAACAAAAAACAATAACATAACAACTAAACAATACAGTTACATGACTAACAAAGACAAACTATCAACAAAAAACAATAACATAACAACTAAACAATACAGTTACATGAGTAACAAAGACAAACTATCAACAAAAAACAATAAAATAACAACTAAACAATACAGTTACATGAGTAACAAAGACAAACTATCAACAAAAAACAATAACATAACAACTAAACAATACAGTTACATGACTAACAAAGACAAACTGTCAACAAAAAACAATAACATAACTAAACAATACAGTTACTTGACTAACAAAGACAAACTGTCAACAAAAAACAATAACATAACAACTAAACAATACAGTTACTTGACTAACAAAGACAAACTGTCAACAAAAAACAATAACATAACAACTAAACAATACAGTTACATGACTAACAAAGACAAACTATCAACAAAAAACAATAACATAACAACTAAACAATACAGTTACATGAGTAACAAAGACAAACTATCAACAAAAAACAATAAGATAATAATAAACAATACACTTACATGACTAAGAAAGACAAAATATCTGTAAAAATAATAAGATAATAATTAAACAATACAATTACATGACTAACAAAGACAAAATAGTAACAAAATAAATAACACAACAATTAAACAATACAGTTACATGACTAACAAAGACAAAATAGTAACAAAATAAATAAATAACAATTAAACAATACAGTTACATGACTAACAAAAACAAAATAGTAACAAAATAAATAACATAACAATTAAACAATACAGTTACATGACTAACAAAGACAAAATAGTAACAAAATAAATAACACAACAATTAAACAATACAGTTACATGACTAACAAAGACAAAATAGTAACAAAATAAATAAATAACAATTAAACAATACAGTTACATGACTAACAAAAACAAAGACTAATCAGTGATGTCGAGAAAACCCACTTGTAGAGAAATATATATGTGCGAAAACGGCTCGTTTGGGTTGAGAAAATATTTTATGTGGAAGAGCGAACAACGTTTCGACCTTCTTCGGTCATCGTCAGGTTCATACAAGAAGTTTTTTCAGGTGGACGACATGAACTCCTCGGTGTGTGAACAAATAGACCCCTTTAAGATATCAATAAATATTCATTCCATAAGCCTTTATATCACAGTATGAATCGTTTATATATTCGTTTACGTTGGGACAACTGAATACCACTAAGAAGGCTCTGACTGTTTAACACATGCATGTTTATAGCCAGTTTGATACATTTCGAAAGATCAGAATGACAGCGTGTTTACCTTCTGTTCTGTAATAAAATGCAAAGTGCTTTATCCAGAAAGGGATTCACATACGCATAATTGTGACTTGCACGTAGAGGCAAATTATGTAATGAGCACGTGCAATATCCGGTTTAGTTTTGAAACTACCTTGATTATTTGTTTCAACATAATTTGTTCATACACACACATATCTAAGAATAACGAACAGAAACTAACCCGTCTAAAAACGTGTGGCGACACCTATGCAAACAATAAGATATTACTTCACTAAATAAGGAAGTCATGCGACTAAGAAGAAAACTTAACTTTAAACAATAAATAACACTTAACTAAGCAATGAAGTTACGTGTCTGAAAACAATACACCGTAACGATAAAATTACAAGACAAACAAAACTAAAACATTATTTTAAACAATAAATAACACCTCGCTAAACACTGAGGTTACGTGTCTGAAAAAGAGAAAACATTACACCATAACGATAAAAATTACAAGACAAACAAAAACAGAAGATTACGTCAAAGAATAATTTTTTACTAAGCACTGAAGTTAACGTGAGAAGGATAAACCATTATACCAAATAATACATTAACAGGTCACTAAATAATAAAATTACCAGAGTCACAAAATTAAAGCATCGAACAATAGGATCGCGTGCACACAAGTCACGCGCACCTTCCTCTGCAAAAGAACATTTTCTCAAAGACCAACTGAAAGTTACAAAAGTGCAAACTGATTGGTTAATTGAATTCTTGCCACGCAGTCTACCCCCAATATATCCAGTGTTAATCATGATTATTATGTGTTAAACAAATGTTAAAAAAAAAAAAAAACAGTTTATCTTGTCAACACTGTAACGGTTGCAGACACAAGTATCATCATGTGTTTCCAAATAAATTTTAGAGATAAGAGTAAAGTCGTGTCTTCATTCAGACACGTCGGTTATCGGGATGATAAGACTGTGGGCACGTGCCTGACAAGACTTGTTAGACATTACTGATCAATGAAACGGCCGACTGGGAAATTAGCTCACTAAGACACGACAGGAAGCGACCCGGATGGTAATCAGCCAAGCAAGCAATGGGAAGTTTGGGGCTGGTAGCGAAATTCAGCAATTTGTAACAGCTCGTAAACTGCTGTAAAGTATCTCATTATGTGAGCAGATTTTTACTGCCAAGTAAGCTGGATCTGGATTACAAGGATCTACGATCCAGCTGAGATCCAAAGAAACCGCTCTTTGTAACTTAGATCATTTTTGTTCGTTTCTGCTTCATTAATCTAGGAATTAGGTCAGTCACCAGGTCACCCAGATTTATGGGGGCGAAACTAATTATGATAATGAACAATAAAAATTACACTGAGTAAACGTACGGTGAGTAAGATATTTGTTTTCGGAAGGTTTTGTTCTGCATTCTATGTTTGTACGGGTTTGAGAAATTACAGATCTAAACGGATACCACGAGATGTTCCAGCCAATAGAGAAAGTTTAGATTTCCAGAGGTTTATCAGGCAGGCTGGAAAACTGCCTATGTAGGGATGGCTCAGATTGTTCACTGGAACAGAATATTAAGTATTATTAGAACCTTACAATACGGTACAGTGTTTACTTTTGTAACAATATATATGTAATGACTGAGACACAAGTTCTGGTAATGTCTGTAAATATAGTAAAACGTTTGAATTTATTGTTTTTCTTTATTACATTGTAACCATAAAACCAAAACAATATTGTCATCTAGTTTCACTGAAGTTACACAGTTTCAAACGTAGTATCTACTCCTATAAATATTATTAATAACTGGAAATAATTAGAGAATCGTAATTCTAATGTTAACGATAGTATCATTACCCCTTGTAGTCAGCTTTCTTACAGAAGTTTGTTGTTCTTTAAAAAGCTTAGGTACAGAGTGAAACAGAAATTACCAGCCAACAATTATAATAGACAATCAATAAATATTATAGTTTGAAACTTATTGTATTTAGAACTTTCCTATGTGTACTGAAACACAGCATTAAGTACAAGTGAAGAAAAACTTAAAAGTAGGTAAATGTATAGATGACTAATATTAATCCTTCAAAAACAATGTAAACAAGATAGTAATTAACATATAGCAATATATATATAAATAAAACTATTGATTCACAGTCGAGTTTAATGTATCTTATATTTGTCTGCTAACATTCTACCACACTGTGTTCCTGTGTCATTATGTTGGGTTGATACAAATGCCATCTCTACAGCTATTGGTCAGTTACCTCTTTCTTTCTTCGTGAACCTGACGATGACCGAAGAAGGTCGAAACGTTGTTCGCTCCTTTACATAGAATTTTCTCAACCCAAACCAGCCATTTTTACATATATATATTTCTCTACAAATGGGTTTTCTCGTCATCACGGATTATTGGATTACACTGTTTTTGGGTCCGGCCGGACTAGGCATACTGGATGAAGCAGATGCAATATGGTTGACATTACATTTCCTTTCACACAGGGCCTGGCATGGCCAGGTGGTTAAAGCACTTGACTTGTAATCTGAAGATCGCGGGTTCGAATCCCCTTTACACCAAAAATGCTCGATCTTTCAGCAGTGAGGACGTTATAATGTACGATCAATCCCACTATTCCTTGGTAAAAGAGTAGTCCAAGATTTGGCAGCTGGTGGTGATGACTAGCTGCCTTCCCCCTGGTCTTACATTGGTAAATTAAGGACGGCTAGCGAAGATAGTCCTCGTCTACTTTTGAGCGAAAATTCAACCCAAAATCACTGTTTTTTGAAGGACTGATACTAGCCATCCATACATTTATTTACTTTATTGGGAAAAGTTTTATTTTTCTTATTTGTTTGCTTGTTGTCTTTAATGCATAAAAAATCGAAAACGGGCATATATTTTAGCCAATCATCTGGCACATAAAACTATAAGGTATCGTGTAACTGGTTGAAGTAACTGGTCTATGTTCAAATCATCATTTCAACAAAACATATGATCTTAAACACAGATTGTGGTTATTGTGTGGTGCATCCGCTCTGCTTGGCCTCTCTTCACAGCCAAGGTTTGTAAAAACTATTGAAGTTACACTGGAAACTGGAGAACAGACAACAAAGTTCGAGTCTCTACATCTTCTTGGTCAACTTTCCCGTTTCTCTGTGTTATTTCACCAAACTAAAAACAGTTTGTTCAGTAGCCAATTATAAAACTTGTATGATAAAGAACAGTTACTTTCTTCACCAATCAAAACGTTCTTGACTGTTTAAATTCAGAAATTAAGATTTACATATAAAAGCTTCACGTTCCTAACTTGCTTCGAAAGCTTTGTTATTGAAACCTAACATCATTAAGAACAGGAGGTGTTATTGAAGACCTTACTAAATAATGTGTGAAATGAACGCAGTATATACAAGATGTGTGTAAAGTTCGTGATAGCTAAATATGAATCTAACTATTCAAATGTTTTCTCAGTTCCAACACTCAGCCTGCTTTATTAAATATTCAGTGTGCCTTAACAATGCATAGACTGCGAAATACATAAAACTGTATTTAAATATTGTTTCTTGGTTAGGTTTTGGGTTTTGAATATCGGTCAAAACTACACGAACCGCCTGCACTTGTCGTCCCTAATTTAGCAGTGAGAGACTAGAGGGAAGGCAGCTAGTCATCACCACCCGCTGCCAACTCTTGGACTACTCTTTTACATGCGAATAAAGAGATTATAACGCCTTCACGGCTGAGAGAGCGAGCATGTTTGGTGAGAGGGGAATTCAAACCTGTGATTCTCAGAGTACAAGTTGAGCGCCCTAATCACTTGGCCCTGTCGGGCCTAATATTGTTGCCATTGAGAACTACAGCCTTAAATCAAGTGCCCTATATTTAACTCTTTAGGTGCACAGAAATAAAGAAAAAACCCTCGACTACCAATATGAGCAGCATATTATATAAACATGGTTACAGCATAAGTTCATTTCGGTCTTGGGTCTTATAATAATTCATTAAAATTTAATATATCACTAGCAACAATGAAAAGAGGCGTGAATAAATTATGCTAATCCGTAAATAAATTAAGTTGATCGTACAACACTGAAAACAATGGAGAATGGCGTGAATAACTTATCCTAATCAGTAAATAAATTAGGCTGATCGTATACCACTAAAAACAATGAAGAAAGACGTTAATAACTTATACTAATCTATATAAACAGCATAATTTATTCACTGATTATAATCGTTTGCCTTAGTAACAGGAGAGGTAAACAGTTAACACGTAAAACACAAATATTTGCAACATTCAACGCAAAATTACTGATAGCGTTTCCAAGAAACACCAAAGTAAGATTGACATGGACGTAATAAAAGCAATGATTGAAGGTCTAATGAAAAGAGTGTAACCTGTCAACGTCAACACATCAGGGACAGTACAAAGAGGAGGAGCCTATGTGAACTAACCCTTGGCTAAATGCTCTACATATGCTAGAGATAAATTAAAAACAAAATCCCTTCGTGTCTAAATTTGTGAGACAGCAGTTCTTGCTGTGCTGTCAATGTCACCTGTCTTGCGCGTGAAAACTCTAACGGACGCGACAAGCTGGTGAGATGATAATACGTTCTGTCGTGATGACGACAAAGGAACACCGACAAATCGATCGATCTTAACAGGACGACTGCGGCAATGTGTGAACAAGTTCATGAAAGGTTCCGTTCATAATACTGTTCAACAAAATAATTACAGGTGGTATACACACGGTATCGACTTATTTTCCAGTTATGACACTATTCGAATAATTTGGCATGTTTCGAAAGCCACCACGACGACACCTACAGTAAGCGTGAAGAAAGAACGAGATAATTCTATCTCTCTCTTTGTTGGTTAATCCCGTAACCTTTATCCGTTGTTTCGTTAACCACAGCAGTCAGCTTTCTTTGGTTAACCGTTGGATACCCCTTCTGTCAGTCACCACAAATCGCAGTTGTTTTACCATCGTCATTTATTCTCTCGTCTTCGTATTTCGCACATTTCTCTACCATTGTGTGCTTGTGTGCCCGGCATAGTCAGGTGATTAGGGCGTTTGACTCGTAATCTGAGGGTCGTGGGTTCGAATCCCCGTCATATCAACAAACATGTTCGCCCCTTTCAGTCATGTGGGTACATTATGTGACGATCAATCCTACTATTCGTTTATAAAAAAAATTAGCCTAAGAGGTGGCGGTAGGTAGTGATTACTAGCTATTCTCCCTCTAGTCCTACTCTGCTAAATTAGGGACGGCTAGCCCAGACAGCCCTCGTGTAGCTTTACGCGAAATTCAAAACAAACAAACCTGAACTTGTGGACGCAGAGCAGACAACCCATTGTGCAAGTCTGACAAAATTATGCCCCTGTTCTCTATTTGTTGAATAATCTACTGGACACTTTACGTACACGTGATCTTAATAGGAAGACGAGAACCACCCTGGGTTTGGTACAGCCATGCGCATGCGTGAAGGGCTGAACAGACAGCGAAAGAATCGAGCCAGCAACACGCGTCATCACAAAGACTCTTGCCGGCTCTTTAAACCAAACAACGGGATTAACTTCAGATAACTCTTATAACACAGCTGAAAGTTCACAGACTGTTCGGCAGCATCACGTCTCGGATCTTCGACCTTTAGATATGTCGTACCCGATCACTGTACCTCCGTGTTTCAGTTTTCTTTCTCCAACAGTTCTCGAGTGCAGCTTTCTATTTGAGAAATTCAATGTTACTACTTTTATGTTAAAATATTATTTGTTCTCGTGACGTTGTTTGTATATTTCTTTCCCACTTTATAGTTTTGCTATAAAATTTTATGCTGTTTCAACAGAGATTTCCGTATTAGTGTTGTCCTGTTATCGTATCTTCTATTCCACCGACATTGTTAAACCATGGAGATACAGACGATTCAGTAAACCAGAAGGGTTATGTCTGCACGTCAAATCTCTGAGAGGAAGCGAGAAATCACAGTTTTTACGTGACAATAGATAAACATCAAACTTGCGTCGTTGTATAACGTAAAACTCGGAATAACATATAAATATATATATTCTGTAAAAATATAAATATATATAATATAAAATATATCTCCTATAAATATATAAATAAATAAATAAATATAAATATATATAATATAATATATATCTCCTATAAAAATATAAATATATATAATATAATATAATATATATCTCCTATAAAAATATAAATATAGAGTAGATAAATAGTAGAGTGTACAAGAAATACCAGTGTACAAACTAAACAAGAAATACCAGAGTACAACCGATACAAGAAATACCAGTGTACAAACTAAACAAGAAATACCAGAGTACAAACAAGAAATACCAGAGTACAAACTAAACAAGAAATACCAGAGTACAAACTAAACAAGAAATACCAGAGTACAAACTAAACAAGAAATACCAGAGTACAAACTAAACAAGAAATACCAGAGTAGAAACTTTTTAAGAAATATCTGAATACAAACTATACAAGAAATACCAGAGTAGAAACTATACAAGAAATTGCACATTAAGATATATACGAAATAACACAAATCTATACGCTTATTAGTATATTTCACACAAAATAAAGATTTTGTGTTTATGTCGATATCTCTCTGTTTAATATACAAAATAACAGGTTAGGTGTTTATGTCGATATCTCTCTGTTTAATATACAAAATAACAGGTTAGGTGTTTATGTCGATATCTCTCTGTTTAATATACAAAATAACAGGTTAGGTGTTTATGTCGATATCTCTCTGTTTAATATACAAAATAACAGATTAGGTGTTTATGTCGATATCTCTCTGTTTAATATACAAAATAACAGGTTAGGTGTTTATGTCGATATTTCTCTGTTTAATATACAAAATAACAGATTAGTTGTTTATGTCGATATCTCTCTGTTTAATATACAAAATAACAGGTTAGGTGTTTATGTCGATATCTCTCTGTAGTATACAAACTAACAGATTAGGTATTTATGTCGATATCTCTGTTTAATATACAAAATAACAGATTAGGTGTTTATGTTGATATCTCTCTGCAGTATACAAAATAACAGATTAGGTGTTTATGTCGATATTTCTCTGTTTAATATACAAAATAACAGGTTAGGTGTTTATGTCGATATCTCTGTTTAACATACAAAATAACAGGTTAGGTGTTTATGTCGATATCTCTGTTTAATATACAAAATAACAGATTAGGTGTTTATGTCGATATTTCTCTGTTTAATATACAAAATAACAGGTTAGGTGTTTATGTCGATTTCTCTCGGTTTAACATACAAAATAACAGGTTAGGTGTTTATGTCGATATCTCTCTGTTTAATATACAAAATAACAGGTTAGGTGTTTATGTCGATATCTCTGTTTAATATACAAAATAACAGGTTAGGTGTTTATGTCGATATCTCGCTGTTTAATATACAAAATAACAGGTTAGGTGTTTATGTCGATATCTATCTGTTTAATATACAAAATAACAGGTTAGGTGTTTATGTCGATATCTCTCTGTTTAATATACAAAATAACAGGTTAGGTGTTTATGTCGATATCTCGCTGTAGTAAACAAAATAACAGATTAGGTGTTTATGTCGATATCTCTCTGTTTAATATACAAAATAACAGGTTAGGTGTTTATGTCGATATCTCTCTGTTTAATATACAAAATAACAGGTTAGGTGTTTATGTCGATATCTCTGTGGTATACAAAATAACAGATTAGGTGTTTATGTCGATATCTCTCTGTAGTATACAAAATAACAGATTAGGTGTTTATGTCGATATCTCTCTGTTTAATATACAAAATAACAGGTTAGGTGTTTATGTCGATATCTCTCTGTTTAATATACAAAATAACAGGTTAGGTGTTTATGTCGATATCTCTGTGGTATACAAAATAACAGATTAGGTGTTTATGTCGATATCTCTCTGTAGTATACAAAATAACAGATTAGGTGTTTATGTCGATATCTCTGTTTAATATACAAAATAACAGGTTAGGTGTTTATGTCGATATCTCTCTGTTTAATATACAAAATAACAGGTTAGGTGTTTATGTCGATATCTCGCTGTAGTAAACAAAATAACAGATTAGATGTTTATGTCGATATCTCTCTGTTTAATATACAAAATAACAGGTTAGGTGTTTATGTCGATATCTCTGTAGTATACAAAATATCAGATTAGGTGTTTATGTCGACATCTCTGTTTGATATACAAAGTAACAGATTAGGTGTTTATGTCGATATCTCTCTGTGGTATTTAAAATGCTCCTCGTAGTTTTTTACTTGAATGTTGCACATTAGATTTTCTGGTAGAAACTGAAGCCGTGTCTTTATTTTCACACAAGTTGGTGATAAAGTTACGTGCACGTGGTTTTCCAGAAGTTGAATCGAAAGTAATAATTTTCAATAACTACGTCCACGGCTCCAATATCCCCATAACGATGCTGTGGGGAATAGTCCAGTCAAGTTATGGAGATGGGTTTTTCATAGAGGGAAAGTGGGACTCAACTTGTGCGGGCTACAAATTCTAAATGTTAAATATACATCTGACGATAATCTTAATTCGTATTTACTCCAATGAAAGCCACACCTGCCATCGCGTCTTCATTCTGGTCTATGTTTAACGTGTATTTCCTGGCAAGGCCCTTCTTTTAAGCCTTAAAGCCAAACTACGCACAAAGAAACTGACGCGATATGATCGTTTGGCCTCTTGCGGCAAATAAGAAATGATGTTTAGATGGAAAAAAAAACACGAAATTAACGTAAGTGACGTCATGCTGTTAAACTTTTCCAGGGGGGTCACGGTTACACCACAGAATACTTTTGTCATCGGTGGGAGTTAATGATAATAATAGTCGAATAAGTGAGATGTGGGATTGTTTTTACTTTTTAATGCTAATAACCCTCAGCTGTTACACTAACTTATATTGGTGTCCAGGACAAACATTCTGACCATATGTAATCCAATGTTTGTATATGGATTAGGAAATAAAACTATGTATGGAAAGCATCTGGGGTTGGAGGGAGCTGGCCATCCGTAGCATACTGACGTCAAAGATCACTCGTGTTCTAACAATACGTCATAATCACTCATCTACCAATCACACGAGAGATAGAGAACAGTAACGTAATGATTTATGTTACGTTAAACATAAACGAATCAACAAAAAGCACAACGAACATTGTTATAATTACCGAGGTGCATCAGATTTACAGAAAGGGAAGGGGAAAGCGACGCCTTACAATTTATCACGTTCCACGTTCACTTCACGAATGGAAACATCCAATAAGGAGGAATCCTATTTTTAGTTAAACTTCAGAACATTTTTTTTTTAGGATTTTATTCTAACAATGACGATAGCTGTCGTCAATCACGTGCTGTATATGCACCCACCCTACAGATTCAATTTATACCATCAATATGTTCTTTAATAATGTATTAGGAGGTCTTCTGGCCCTATTCATGAATCAAAAGCAGGAATGATAGGAAAACCTTTGCATTCGTAATCTCGTCTGCCATGCATCGTACGTTTAGAAAATGACGAAAGGAAAAACAGGTGTTGGGTCCCCACACCATACGTCACAAATACCGACTAGCTCACAATTACAGCGGGCATATGATTTGCAAACGGTAATGTTTGCATGTCGAAGACCATCTAGTGATGGACCGCACAACACTCGAGGTGTGCAACGAAGACATAAATCAACCCTTTCACCTGATTGCCTGTACCCTGCTCATCAGAAAGCTCCAGACATGCTGAAAGTATAAACGATACAATCTTTTTGTTTGTTCTGTTCTTCCCGGACCTTCTGGGATATAGGAATGTTTATTCTGTACTAAATAATATACAAAAAACAACAAAACGTTTTGGAAACTACGTTAGGGAAAACAGGTATAGAAATGCTGTGTGTGTTTTCTTTTAGCAAAACCACGTCGGGCTATCTGCTGAGCCCACTGAGGGGACTCGATCCCGTGATTTTAGCGTTGTAAATCCGTACACTTACCGCTGTACCAGCGGGGAACACGTTTCAATGAAACGTCTCTTACCGCACTTCTTGAGGTAGTGGTTGTCCTTATGAAATAGTTCTTCAAAGACAAAGTTTCTACAAGCCTGTTATTTGACAGGCCTTACTTGAGGCCTCAGCTCGTGAGTAATCAGGCCTTCTTCTTGTTCGTTCGAACCCCGGTCGCAACAAACATGCTCGCCCTTTTAGCCGTGGGGGCGTTATAATGTGAAGGTCAATCCCACTATTCGTTGGTAAAACAGTAGCCCAAGAGTTGGTGATGACTAGCTGCCTTCCCTCTAGTCTTACACTGATAAATTAGGGACGGCTAGCGCAGATAGCCCTCGAGTAACTTTGCGCGAAATTAAAAAAAACAAACAAACATAACGATAATGCTCTGTAATACAAAATCCAACTGTATAAAATAAATTTTGGCAACACTAAGCGTGTGACTTATTAATTGTAAAGCACAAACCAACACAATGGGCTGTCTATGCTGTGCCCAACACAAGTATCGAAATTCTCTTTTCAGCAGCGTGAATCCGCAGATTCACCACCAGGTAGAAGTACATTATTTATGCAAGAGGCTTTATGTGTTGTGATTATCACGGAAATCGAAACCTGAATTTTAACAACACAAGTCCAGAGATTTACCGTAGAGCCGTGTGTGTGTGTCGGTGGGAAGGAAGGGGGGACTAATCACGTGGATTTGCGCCTCTTCCACTTTTAGCAATTAAAAAAATATTATATCATTAGGAGAAGAAAAACATGAAGGTATAATTTTCTGAAACAAATGTAACAGAAACCATCAAAAAATCAAAATATTAGAGCAGTTGTAATGGGAAGCAAAATTCATTTTGAGTTTTGGTGCCAGTAATAACATGTTGGAGGTACGGAACGAGGGTTGGGAAGAAAAGCCCGTTGTCAGTTGTTAACTTATTTCAATGATAAACAGTTTTCGAGGTCAGTCCCTTATTTACGTGACGAAAAGTAAAAATGCGTTTCAAATACCATCAGGTCCAAAACTCCCATATTTTACGCGGAGCTTTCTGTCCTGAGGGTCAGGGGTTATTTGCGCTGATCGAGAGGGTGGGATGTTACTCACTACCTTGTCAATTAGCTGCAATTAGGTGTTTTCGAAGAGCTAAAAAGGATGACTCAATTTATTTCCTATTCTCGATCTTCCTTGCGGCAGGCTGCCGCCTAGTTAATCCAAAGAAAGCTCCTCCTGGAACCGCAGGTCTTCACGAGCGCCCATGTTCGTTTCATTCCATTTCTCCAAAGAAATCCCACACGTTGTCATAGAAAAGGAGTACACATTCGTGCAGTGAATTGTACAGGTAGTTTAATCGACTAGCTCCATTGTATGAACATCAAGTGGGGGGCAATATTACCTAATGAAACGTACACCCGTTTTTTGTTGGGTTTTTTTTGCCCGAGGAATCTATTCAGCTCGTGAAATTAAGCTCACTTCACCCTGAGGTCTGTGAATTTAGTAACGCCCTCTAATTTTCATCTTCACAATACAATTGAGCCCTCTTATTTAGGGATATTAGGAATTCCAGTAATTATAAAAGCAGACAATAACGCTAAGTTCTGGTTTATAAGCAACACTAAAATAACGTTATCGATATAAGTTTGCACGCACTTCATCTTTGGGGTCAATTAATAGCTGCACGTGATATCCTACTTTGGGTACTGCATGCGTTTTGGTTAGAACTGTAAAGCTATATGAATATGGCTTATAGATTTGACTAAAACTAACCCGAAAATATCACCGTGAAAGAAACACGTGCATGCTACAGTACTTTTAAAACATAAATGTCTGTAATTAGCAAACCGCTCCCTAGCGGCAGAGCGGCATGTCTGTGGACTCACACCGCAAGAAACCGAGTTTCGATACCAGTGGTGGGCAGAGCACAGACAGCCTATTTTGCAGATTTGTCCTCAGCTTCAAACAAACAATAAATCAGAACAATGTTATTCTTTGAACCACACGAATTCCCTACCTCACAGCGAGACTTGTTTATGTTGTTCAGACTCAGGCGGAAGACTTTATCCCTGAAAGAGAAAAGAAAAAAATATGTTAAAAGTTAAAATTAATATTATTCAGTATTTTAATTAACAAAATATATTGTACTATGTCGCTGGTTTTATGGTGTCATTCTCTTCACTTCAAGGCCCGGCATGGCCAAGTGTGTTAAGGCGTACGACTCGTAATCTGAGGGTCGTGGGTTCGCATCCCCGTCGCGCCAAACATGCTCGCCCTCCCAGCCGTGGGGGCGTTATAACGTGACGGTCAAGCCCACTATTCGTTGGTAAAAGAGTAGCCCAAAAGTTGATGGTCAGTGTTGATGACTAGCTGCCTTCTCTCTAGTCTTACACTGCTAAATTAGGGACGGCTAGCACAGATAGCCCTCGAATAGCTTTGCGCGAAATTCAAACAAACTAACTGGAATACAGTTCACTTCAAGTGGGCTTCTTGTCATCATGAATTATGTACCTTTATAGTTTGTGTGATTTCTCGAAACATTAAAGGTTTTAAATAATATTTCTTTCGTATATTAAAGTCACGATAAGTTATTTTATATATAAATAATACCAATTATTTTACTACAGAAATGATATTAACTGTGACGAGGGTTAAAATATTTAACACTGAATGTTATGTACAGGAGTAAGACTTCAAAACTCTGAAGTGAAGATTGTTTGTTTGTTTGTTTTAGAGGGAAGGCAGCTAGTCGTCACTACCCACCGCCAACTCTTGAGCTACTCTTTTACCAACGAATAGTGGGATTGACCGTTACTTTGTATATCGCCCCCACGACGGAAAGGGTGAGCATGTTTGGTATGATGGGGATTCGAACCCGAGAACCTTGGATTATGAGTCGAGTGCCGTAACCACCTGGCCATGCCGGGCCTAACTTATAGGAGACAAGATATCGTATTCTGACGAAAAACTGTATGAATACGTAGTAAATGACTTTCATAAAACACAGATCATTTTCTGACAAAAAACAACAACAATTGTGTTAATACGTAGTAAATGTTTGTTTGTTTAGAATTAAGCATAAAGCCACACAATGGGCAATCTGTGCTCTGCCCACCACAGGTACTGAAACTCGGTTTTTAGCGGTGTGAGTCCAGAGACATACCGCTCCGCCACTGGGGAGCACGTAATAAATGACTCTCACAAAACAAGAGATTGTATTCTGACGAAAACAAAACCCTGTGTGAATTCTGACGAAAACAAAACCCTGTGTGAATTCTGACGAAAACAAAACCCTGTGTGAATTCTGACGAAAACAAAACCCTGTGTGAATACGTGCTAAATGATTCTGATGCTGCAAGAAGTAAAATATTTCATAAAAAGAAATTTTTTTATGTCAACCCTAAAAAAATTGTAATACGACACTCGTGAAAAATATCGTAAGAATGAAATTATTCATTTGTAAAAAGTAACTTGGAAACCTTTAAGTTAGGACTGAGTTACTGTCCATATCCGATTAATAAAAATAATAATACATGAATTAGGCACGATATCACATAAAGTACGAATTTTATGGGTATGGCATGAAATTGTTTGTTTGTTTGTTTGTTTGTTTTGAATTTCGCACAAAGCTACTCGAGGGCTATCTGTGCTAGCCGCCCCTAATTTAGTAGTGTAAGACTACAGGGAAGGCAGCTAGTCATCACTACCCACCGCCAACTCTTGGGCTACTCTTTTACCAACGAAGAGTGGGATTGACCGTAAATTTATAACGCCCCCACGACTGAAAGGGCGAGCATGTCTGGCGCGACGGGGATGCGAACCCGCGAACCTCAGATTACGAGTCGCACGCCTTAACACGCTTGGCCATGCCGGGCCATGGCATGAAATGGCTTTCTTTAAAGATTCACGCAATATAAAATGTTGCACTACAAAAAGAAACAATGGAGATAAAGGAAAGTATTTAACGTTCAACAACCATGTAGTTTCAGGGTATATTAATAAAGTAATGTTTAAAATTCAACAACCATGTAGTTTCAGGGTATATTAATAAAGTAATGTTTAAAATTCAACAACCATGTAGTTTCAGGGTATATTAATAAAGTAATGTTTAAAATTCAACAACCATGTAGTTTCAGGGTATATTAATAAAGTAATGTTTAAAATTCAACAACCATGTAGTTTCAGGGTATATTAATAAAGTAATGTTTAAAATTCAACAACCATGTAGTTTCAGGGTATATTAATAAAGTAATGTTTAAAATTCAACAACCATGTAGTTTCAGGGTATATTAATAAAGTAATGTTTAAAATTCAACAACCATGTAGTTTCAGGTATATTAATAAAGTAATGTTTAAAATTCAACAACCATGTAGTTTCAGGGTATATTAATAAAGTAATGTTTAAAATTCAACAACCATGTAGTTTCAGGGTATATTAATAAAGTAATGTTTAAAATTCAACAACCATGTAGTTTCAGAGTATATTAATAAAGTAATGTTTAAAATTCAACAACCATGTAGTTTCAGGGTATATTAATAAAGTAATGTTTAAAATTCAACAACCATGTAGTTTCAGGGTATATTAA
Source organism: Tachypleus tridentatus (assembly GCF_004210375.1). Taxonomy (NCBI): domain Eukaryota; kingdom Metazoa; phylum Arthropoda; class Merostomata; order Xiphosura; family Limulidae; genus Tachypleus; species Tachypleus tridentatus. Next base: position 50,268,386 of record NC_134832.1, read on the forward strand.
TAAAGTAATGTTTAAAATTCAACAACCATGTAGTTTCAGGGTATATTAATAAAGTAATGTTTAAAATTCAACAACCATGTAGTTTCAGGGTATATTAATAAAGTAATGTTTAAAATCCAATAACCATATAGTTTCAGGGTATATTAACAAAATAATGCTTAAAATTCAACAACCATGTAGTTTCAGGGTATATTAATGAAGTCATCTTTAAAATTGAAGAACCATATGGTTCTAGAATAAGATCTTAATGTTTTTAAAATTCACTAACTGTATCGTTCGAATGTTGTTCTAAAATATTAACCTCCTACATTTTGAGAACAAACAATAAAACATTTCTACCAATATATATAGTGATATTACATCTATATTCACTACCGTTATCGTAGTGTATAATGCATCTGCTCATTTCTTTTCTCTTTCGGCGGAAATTCATGCTAAATATTTCGCACAGAATTTCAACTGCAATAGTAAACGTAAACTGACATCAATTCTGAACAAGGTTATCTCACATAAGTAAATACTGGGTAGGTCATAGCTTTGTTAAGGTACCCTTGTTATGCCATTAAGATTATTTAAATCCAATTTTTAATGTACTAAAGCCTCTGTTTCTCCACGACTCAGTGGTAAGATTGCATGCTTACAACATCCAAAAACACCTAAGCCATCGGGGCGCTCAAACTTTATGGAATATATAAATTCTACGTATGTCATAAGAAGACTAATGGAAGTAAGTTCTAGATAAATCACAGAAAGACTGGCTTCCGTAATTAGATTGTGAACAGATTATAAGATGACTGGCTAACGTAAACAAGTGTAAGCGAAGTCACTTCAAATCTTGTCGAGAGCTACTGTTAAGACAAGTCACTGCAAGTCCTGTTGAGAGCTATTGTAAAAGTCACTTCAAGTCCTGTTGAGAGCTATTGTAAAAGTCACTTCAAGTCCTGGTGAGAGCTATTGTTAAAGTCACTTCAAGTCCTGGTGAGAGCTATTGTTAAAGTCACTTCAAGTCCTGTTGAGAGCTATTGTTAAAGTCACTTCAAGTCTTGTTGAGAGCTATTGTGAAAGTCACTTCAAGTCCTGTTGAGAGCTATTGTAAAAGTCACTTCAAGTCCAGGTGAGAGCTATTGTTAAAGTCACTTCAAGTCTTGTCGAGAGTTGGTACATCTGAGTATTTTGTTTGGTTTCTCTATATGTACCTCCCCCACTCCTCCCTGAAAAAGCCATCACGATTTTAGCAAACGAGGCATATTGAACTGCAACTGTTTCTCCATTTTAATAAACAGCGCTTGTCACGAGTCTCATGCGATACACGCTGCAAAAACCAGGTGAAAGCACGTGATCAGCAGAGGAGCATCGAAACAAATCAGTGGGTGCTACAAGTGGCTATTATTGATTGCCACGATGTGCATACGCACGCGATGAACTCGACGAAATAATCATTGGCAGTAGATTGTAATTGAATGTTGCCTGCTGATTTGATGATCGTTCATTATCTCATTAACTTTCTCTTCCACGTCTCCCGTTTATGAAACCAATTATAGTAGCTGTGTGAACAACATTAAGCCATCTTGGAAGATTGCAAGGCATTTCGAACCATTGCATAGTATACCAAGTAAATTAAACATAACTGTCAGTTTTTAGGTCATTACTGGTTAACTGTTCGATTCAGAAAGTGAGGATATAGAGAGATGTGTTTTTTTGTGAGATAAATAAAGTATCTCAGCCAATGGAAAGCTGGTAATCCATTTCGCTCTGCTTGTGGTGTTAATTTAAAAGACGTATATCTACCAGAGAGTTAATTATTATGAAGAGAGGAAGACGCGTCTTCTGCGTTTTAGCGTTATAAATAAATGATGATGAACAGAACTCCATGTATGGTGTTCGTGGGTAAATGGATTGATTATTATGTTCTGGTGGGCACTGCATCTTAGGTTCTCTGGGGCTAACAATAATGTTACGGCTACGCTCGTGCGTGTGGTGGTTGAAATTGATGTTCGAAACATCGAACTGAGTTTTTGTATTAAATGAGCCTTAACAGGTAGGTTAGCAAACATATCCTCATTTTGAGACCTTTCTTTGTTTCAAATTCCGCATTAATTATGATGTGAAACCTATAATTGCATTTTTTAAATATTCACCCGCCATATTTGAAGTGGTAACTGAGTGCGTGTGGCCTTCCCTGGTGGTCATTTGGCTTCTTTACGGCTGGCGGCACAATTAAATTATACGCAGCACCTCACAAAGTACCAGTGATATGGGATTACCTAGTTATTTAGCCTCAGTCCATCCGAATTTAATAATTCTTTCACATCGACAAGAAACCATGAGTTTGTAATTAAATCTATACTGTGCCACATAGCCACTTCTTCGGTAGCTTAAAAAACAACAGTGCAGTGAATTATTGTTATTTTATATTACTGGCACGTGGATGAATTTAAAAACAAAGCAAACACTTATTCAGTTGCACAGCATAAAAATACCGAATTCCATCAGCGGAAATAAATGTGCTGTAATTATTTGGAAATAGGAAAGATAATATAAAAAAACAATAAATAAGTAGAAATGTTTAATTTAAAATTATAAACACACACACACACACACCAAAACCTAGGTGTTTAGTGATAATTCAAAAAAGAACCATAACAAATTATAAAACTTCTCAGCCTCATGAATGGCTAATTTAGTAAAACAATAGAAACATAAAACACCTGTGAAAAAAGTACAAAAGCATTATTTTAAAATATATGTTCACAACACTGACAATATTCCGTTTACAAGACATAATCCAAAAAAGACAAAATTATAATAAGATAAATATAATGAGATAATGAGGTCAGTTTCCAAAAAACACGATTAATCTCGTAATTAAACCATGGGAAAATTATGTAATGGTACAAGAACTATTAACGTACACAGGCTTCATATAGGCGTATCTGTTTACATGCAGTGAGGTTCATACAGGTGTATCTGTTTACATGCAGTGAGGTTCATACAGGTGTATTTGTTTACATGCAGTGAGGTTCATACAGGTGTATTTGTTTACATGCAGTGAGGTTCATACAGGTGTATTTGTTTACATGAAGTGAGGGTCATATAGGTGTATTTGTTTACATGAAGTGAGGTTCATACAGGTATATTTGCTTACATACAATGAGGTTCATACAGCCGTGTTTGTTTATAGATGGCGAGGTTAACATAAGTGTATTTGTTTACATAGAATGAAGTTCATATAAGTGTTTTTTTACTTAGATAATGAGGTTCATACAGGTGTATTTGAAAACAGACTGCCATCAAAGAGGGTGGTCAGGGGATATTAGCATTCTCCTCTGCTCGCGGTACGATTTTTAAATTTTATTAGGAAGTTGTTTTACTTTAAGCTGTTGGTATTTTAAAGGAGTGAGTGAAACATAGAAATGCAAAGAAAAGTCCAGTCAACCCCAAGGCAGAGAATAGAAGACGCTTAAGACCGACGATGTGGCGTTCCAGAGAAGAAGCAAAGCGAAAAACCTTTTAAGAAAGTATCCAACAAACAAACTTGCTTCAGGTATGCTTGTTTACTTAAATAAAAAGGTTGGTGCAAGTGTGTTTGTTTACAGCTCTGGGATAATTCATTACCAAAATACTCAAAAATCACATGTGAAAACAGGTGATTTCATTAGCATAATACCTGGTAGTAAAGATATATTACAGTCACCAGATGGTTACAACTTATACATGGATATTTAGATCCAACAGATGGTCCCAAATTATACATGGATGTTCACAGTGAACAAACGGTTACAAATTATATATGGATTTTCATAACTAGCCAATGGTTTGTTTCTTTTTTAATTTCGCGCAAAGCTACATGAGGGCTATCTGTGCTAGCCGTCCCTAATTTGGTAGTGTAAGACTAGAGGGAAGGCAACTAGTCATCACCACCCACAGCCAATTCTTGGGCCATTCTTTACCAACGAATAGTGGGATTTATTGTGATATTATAACGCCCTCATGGCTGAGAGAGCAAGCATGTTTGGTGCGACTGGGATTCGAACCCGCGACCCTCAGGTTACGACTCAAGCGCCCTAAACAGTTACAGTTTATTTACAGGATATTTACAGTTAACATACGATCACTACACTGACTACAGCTACATGTTTTAACTTGATTTATCATTACTCTAATAATTCGGATATTACATTCCATCATCCTTGTCTCCCTTAATCAAAATTTAATACACCTTTAACACAGTTCTCGTCGTGCCACGTGATATATACCGTCCAATCAGATCTCTGGGAATTGTCGAGTTTCTTCCGCATGATCACTTATAAACGTTGTTGAAGCGATAAAAGTTGTGGATAAAAACTGTCTGTTCAACGAAACCTATCTATCTACAATTAAAAAATTTTGGTTTGACTAATTTGAGGCTTTAATGAAGCAATCAGGGGTAGTGAAATATAACAACTGAAATTTTGAGGTTAGAATTTACTACAGTCAAAAGGTTACACATTTCATCAAGTTTTATAACAGTCGGTAGACAGTAACACGTTTTACCAAGATTTATCCTAGCCAGTAAACATTTACACGTTTTACCAGACTTTAAAACAGTCAGTAGACAGACACCCGTTTTACCAAGACGTGACAAATTAATAAAAATTCACCAGAAAAATGGACTGCGCTCCAAGTTCTAAATTGCAAAAGACGAAATTAGGATAAATAAAAGTAACATGGAAATTACAGAGAATAGAAGAAAAAACAATGAAAGAGTCCGCATAACGAATGGAAAACTAACAATGTGCAATGAAAAGATGAAAATAAACTTGTTATCGAAATAGTGGAGAAAGAATATTATAAAGTACACAATAAAAATAAATGCAAGTTGATACAAAAAAAAGGCTTGGAGTTTGTCCGTTTGTTTTTACCAATTTCAACCCCCTCTCCTTCTGTCTTCCAAAGAATAATAGAAACCAAACCAAAGCCGTCAAAATTAAACGTCATAGGAACAGGAGACGCGTTGCTGACTCGGCATCTGTCGTTTCATCGATCGAATTCAGCGTGGAAAATACGATTCGTGCAAGCGACGAACGTTTCCGCCAGGTGGCTGATTTGAAATTCATTTTCCAATGAGTGTTGAAAGAACTTCGATATTTTTCCCATTTCCCAGCACTTAAACTGGATGTAAGTGACTTGGAATACGATAAAAACAAGGTTATTATTTCAATTATTTAAGGCGAACAAAAATTAAAATAAGATTGTGGAATATAAATTATTGTAATCATTAAACAACAACCATTACGATAGTGAAGAGATTCGCGCTAATTTACACTAGAACAACGACGTGTGCTGTCGGTGTGTGTATACAATTAATTATTTCAGGCGAGTTGAGCTGATTAAAAACATGGCGGGGGTGTGGCATAACGAACCGTCCAGTAAATTCATTACGGACACTATTTTTGCTATGTCTCACGGTCAATAATGGATACCGCGTATTTTATAAGGTTGATTGATTGGGTGAACCTGTAACTACGGCTTAACGTTAACGGACTGCTTTGTTCCAGCGGATTTCCCCTTAATCTTCCAATTATTCCGGATCGGTAACCCTTCATCCCAAACGGATTATTCTGAAAATCGGTCCCGAGAGATATTTTTGTTAATACCCCGAATTTTAATTTTTTTTTTTTCTGCTCTGTAGACATCGGTTGAAAGATTCGTTCATTTTCGTCACTGAAAATTAAAGATCGGTTGCTATTTCAATTGTAAACCTTCAGTTTTTAATTTATATAATTTTAAAATTTTCGTTAAGTCTTTTAACGGCGGAACGTTATTCATTTACTTTATATTGTTTTGTAAACACATTAACTCTTTTTGTATTGTGTGTTATGTGTTACAAACAAAATAACACGTGTTATTCACCAAATCAACTCGTGCACTCGTGAATAATAGTACACTGTTTTCTTTTTCAATTACAGATACGCCCTCTTTTTACGGTTTTCAAAATTAACAAGCCGCACTCTAATTTTAAAACAGGCCATTCGAAAACCAAAGATGTGTACAAAATGCTCAGCAAATAAACACCTGTAGTGAAACGGCCTTTAGGCTTAAAACTGCTTCAAGCTTCAATACACGCGTAACCAAAACACAGATACGTGATTTACCTTCCGTGGAACTCAGGAAGGTAAAAAAACAAAAAATAACTACTGGACTTTAGCAATTGCTAATATAGTCTTGCAATCGGCATGGGAATCTAAAACTTTCGCGTGTCATGTAATGAAAAAATTTTTGTCGTACTATTTTAAATCGCGGAGGCGTTTCGAAAGAACTGTCCAAATAGCAGAAACCACACTGAATTCCAAATGTTTAAAAGAAGCCGACACACTGGCTCTCGCCGGGGAATGAGCCCTAACAGGGTTTGAAAATTTTTATTAAAAGTGAAATAAAAACTGTTTATTGTTTCTGCTTATAAAATATTTGTATGATGTAACTGACTAGGTTTAACACAAAACAGCAGTGGTATATGTATGTATATACACACACGTTGCGCCATAATATAGAAACTAATACCGAGTAGCCATAAAGTTAGGATCTTTCAACATAAAATTGTAAACCTATCTGTTTCTACACTTCCAAATTCTTCATCGAGTTTTTGAAAATTTCTTTGTGTTGAAACCAAAAAGAAGGTAATAAACATTCTTGTTTTCTGGCGTTCTTGTTAAAATACGCGGATATTACGTTTTTGTTTCCAATTGTTCAGGTGTTTATCTAATATATTTCGAGTACTGTTTTACAAAGTACGACTACAATTAAAATATGACGTCATTTTATACCTCCACCAATCACGTTAAAGTATAGAAATATTAACGAATGAGAAGTGGGATATCATTAACTTAGTTTATAATTTATTTATATATACAAGTTTTTCTCATGTTCTTCAACATAATAGTGGGATACATCTCTTTATGTTCCACGTATAACGATATTGAAAAATTACAAAAACAACAACAAAAAAAAACACCTGTAAACATGTGTTAAAGACAGTTACATCGAAGAAATGTGCAATTAGTGTTTTAACAGTCAATACAAAAGCAAATATACAACGATATTTAGTGAGCGAATGAAGAGTACAGTCTAGTGATTTCGAACGTTTTGTTATTGATTCTAATCGCTGGCTGTCGACGTCCTTATTGGAGCCACTCGAAACTCAAACCGTCTTCGTTTCCATCGGCTCAACATCCAGAAACGTGCTGGAAAGCAGTGAATATTTGCGTTTAATGTCAATTTCACTTGATACACGGACACGATCCGTCGCTGTTCTCCTCAGCATATACACATTTCACAATAAAAACGTATAACAGAACAGCGAGGAGTTTGACATTTACTAAAGACATCTTCTGGGTTTATGAAACTATGTGATGCTGATGTGAATAGAGCTGTTTCGCCTAGGAGAAAATAGGCCTAGAGAGGGTGCCAACAACTCACGGCTTGACAGTAATAAAGAAAAATATATTTTATATTGTCTCTCCCCCCCCCCGTCAAAACAACCGCAGTCACACGTTTCAGGCTGTGAACAAAATAAAAACATTTCAGGTTCGAGATCCCCGATCAACTGTACTTTACACATCGACTTCCTCTTACTGAACAAGGAACTTGTACTTTATTTGGCATTTTATTTCTACTTCGAAAACAACAAAATGGTTTGTTTTTTTCTTTAAATCGCAGCGAGAAATGGTGGTGGTTGTTTTGTTTTTCGCGTTTCCATCGATATGTCATGTGTTTTTTTATTCCGTTTACAATGTTAAACTTCTAGTAGAACACAAATGTCCAAGTTGACCAAAATATTAAAAGGCTTTCACAGCCCTTTTGTTGAAAAATAAAGAAAGAAGAGGGGGGGTAGAAAACATCCTCGGGGTTGCAATTCAAACTACGCAACAGGGTCCAAGTGAAAATAGCAGTTAACAGCAGGAGAGACGGCCATTTTTCATCGGAACGACAGTCCTTGATGTCAAAGTACGAAACCAACAACAGCGTATTAATGACAAACAGTACCTGTAACAAGGTGAACGGGCTCAACTTCTTCATGAAAAAATAAACTTCGAAAATTAGTTGACAAAAAAATCTAGATAACCGCGACGTCAGTTTTGGTCGTGTAACTTGCTTCTGCTGATGACGAAAATACGACGCTTATCTACTTATCTGAGTTTCATAGTTTTCTTAACAAACTGATATTAGGTTATGTCTACTGAATCCAAGAACGACATTGAAACTAATAAACCAATGAAAAAAATCACTGTGACCTTAATGTTGTTGTTGTTGTTTTGAATTAAGCACAAAGCTACTCAATGGGCTATCTGTGCTCTGCCTACCACGGGTATCGAAACCCGATTTTTAGCGTTGTAAATTCGCAAACATACCGCTGAGCCAATGGGTCGACCTGAAAGTAGCATACTATACAAAGAAAACAAGTGTGTTTGTTATAAAGCACAACGTTACACATGGGTTGTATGTAATCTACCCATCGAAGATTAGCGTTGTGTTTATTTTGTTTTGAATTTCGCGCGTAGCTACACGACGGTCATCTGCACTAGCCATCCATAATTTAGCAGTGTAAGACTAGAGGGAGGACAGCTAGTCATCACCACTCACCGCCAACTCTTGGTTTACTCTTTTACCATCGAATAGTGGGATCGACCGTGAATTATAACGTCCTCCCACTGCTGAAAGGACGAACATTTTTGTTGTAAAGTGGATTGGAAATCTTTTACCATCGAATAGTGGGATTGACCGTAACATTATAACGTTCCCACTGCTGAAAGGGCGAGCATTTTGGTGTAAAGGGGATTCAGCCCGCGGCCCTCAGATTACGAGTCGAGCGCTCTCACCTTGTGGCCATGCCAGACATTAGCGTTGTAAGCCTTCTGACTTACCGGTGAGCTTCCAAGGTACACTAGAATGTGCATTAGCATTGTAAGCTCACTGATTTATCGATGAGCCACTAGGAGGCACTAGAAAGGAAATGATGCTATTAGTAATAATAATAATCATAAATTATTTGATTAGTGAGTTAGCATCTTTCAACAGCATTCAAGTTAAATATAACTTTATTTCAATATTCAATTACCGCAAACAAATATATGTGTGCTAAGCGTCGCTAATTTAGAATTGATAGACCAGAGGAAAAGCAGCGAGTTAACATCTCCCACCACCATTATTTTAGCTACAATTTACTAACGAATAGTAGGAATGACCGTCATGTTATAACGACCCCATTACTGAAACGGCAATGATATGACTTGAACTTGTGACTCACAGATTGAGATACGAGCATCCTAACCTTTAACCCATGCTTTAAGCAAAGGATTTCAACCAGAAGTTGACACTCAAAAACAATTTTAAGATATTCCCAACCTCAAACAACGAAAATTTAAATGTCTAATTATTAATTACAGTTCATTAAGCCAGCTGTATTCCGTTCATCAGTTCTTTTATAAAAATGAAACACACACAGAGACATTTGTTGACCATTATCAAATTCCAAACATTCAGTTAGTGTCATAATTTAACTACTCAAATTTCTGATAAACAGGGGACATTAATTTTTGCCGAGATGATATAAATTCGTGGAAAAAACAACAACAAACAAAAGACTTCCAGTGAATAACAGTTATCTATAATTATTACAAACTATGACAGTTATTTTAGACAGTCCCTTCCTGATGCAACCAACGGCTTAATTCAGTTGAAGATTGTGGTTTTTCTATAAGATGAACAGAAAAACTCCCACACTAATCTGGAAAATGGAGATTCGTTAATTTTAGGAAATTCCTTCAGCTCTCTTCCTGGTAGCTCAGCAATAAGCCAGTTGGCTAAAACAATCTGGTTTCGATATCCGGGTGGGCAGAGCACAGGGAGCCTAATGTGTAGGTCCAGGGCTCTAGGCTTTAAAACAAACCTAGTAACTCCAGTCTTCTGTGTCATCAAGTAACTCAAACAAACCTAGTAACTCCAGTCCTCTGTGTCATCAAGTAACTCAAACAAACCTAGTAACTCCAGTCCTCTGTGTCATCAAGTGACTCAAACAAACCTAGTAACTCCAGTCCTCTGTCTCATCAAGTAACTCAAACAAACCTAGTAACTCCAGTCCTCTGTGTCATCAAGTAACTCCAAAGACATGCAGGAAAAACATTTGGCTCAAAAATTCGACACAGATGTTCTAATGAAATTTCTACTACAATACATTTGGATTTATAACATTTCTCTCTATTTTTGTTTTCATGTGCTCTAAGGAAAGCCTAGACCGAATAGCTGTGGTTACACACACGCGTTAGATAACTAACTTGAGGATGGATTTCAATACTTATAACGTTAAAATTAAGTGTTCGATCCTCAAGGCAAACTGCAACGCAGATGGCCCATTGTATGTCTTTGCGATAAAACAAACCTCAAACTTGCAAAAACGAATAACATATAATAATTAGTTAATTAATATTAATAATAAGATTAATAACACATAAAATACGACGCAGAAAGATGATGTAAATTGAAAACCTCAAAATTAATCACGCGGTCCTACAAGAAACACACACATCGAAAAACGACAGGTTACGAAACATACTTACATGGCACCCACGTACATAACATCCCTCCTGGCATCAAGGTACAGAGTCCTGTAATGGAGACGGCCACAGCTGAAGTCACGGGCGTGATCTGAACGAAAAATTGAGGTTATTAATACCCCTTGTACTTCCCGCTGTGACTCTATGTAAGATGGAATAGTGAGTTTGTTGTTTGTTTCTTTCAGAGCAACGCCAAAATATGCTATTTGCTGTAGCTACCTCTGGGAATCGAGCCTCGGATTTTAGCGTTGTAAACCGGTAAAACTTGCCCCTCTCCCACTAAGGTACATAAAAAATACGGGTAATGAAATCCAACCCACTGATAGTTTTTATTACAGAGTTGAAGTTTTTTAATGCTGGATAAACCCGGTGGAACAGCAGTAAGTCTGACGACGGACGCACAACGCTAAACTCCAGGGTTCGATTCCTAACGGTAAACACAGCAGATAGATCGATGTGGTGTTGCTATAAAAGAAAAACAAATTCTAAATATTTTTGTTTGAGTTTAAACACAAAGCTATACAATGGGCTATCTGCACCATACCCCTTGATTTTTTTAGCCTTATTAGCCCTCAAGCTAGCCGCTGAGCCATTTAAATGTATATTCTAAATTTGACAGTAACTTATTCGATAGCGAAACGTTTTGGTTTCTTTCACACACAAAACACAAAGTAGTTTTAATATTTTTATTCTCTTTTAATATTTCTTTCCCCCCAGTGGCATAGCGATATGTCTGCGGTCTTACAACGCTAGAAACCTAGTTTCGATACCCGTGGTGGGTAGTGCACAGATAGCCCATTGTGTAGCTTTGTGCGTAACAAAAAAACAACAACAAGCATTTCATTTCTTAACTTTGTTAAACAAACACTGGAGTTGATTACGAAACATTTTTGTTATCAGTATCATAACTTCATGTGTGCTTCATTGTTGTCTGTTATTATTTATTGTTACTATACTTTAAACTCAGTTTTGTAACCTGTGACATTCATGGACCTTTGAAAAAGGCGAAAGCCGAAACGTCCAGTGGGATAAAAACACGCACACACACACAGCTCAGCAATGCCAGGTGGTTAAGGCACTCGACTCGTAATCCAAGGATCGCGAGTTCCAATCCCGTCACACCAAATATGCTCGCCCTTTCAGCCGTGGGGGCGTTATAATATTACGACCAATCCCACTATTCATTGGTAGAAGAATAGCTCAAGAGTTGGCGGTGGGTGGTGATGACTAGCTGCCTTCTCTCTAGTCTTACACTGTTAAGTTAGGGACGGCTAGCGCAGATAGCCCTCGAGTAGCTTTGCGCGAAATTCAAAACAAATCAAACCAAATCATTGGAATAAGTTTACAGAAAGAAGTTTCACCAATAGAAGTCTGCAAGTTTATGACGAGGAAGGCAATTCAATAGAATAATTACAGGAAATGATAACCTCTTCATACATATAAACAGTGAACTACTAACACATATACATATAACACAGTAAACGACAAGAACGGAAAGTCATAAATCACAGATGTACACATGATGACATTTAAAGTTCAGTAATAAAACAACTCTTTGGTATAACTTTTAAATTATTGTATCGAGTTTATTAATCTATATAATTAATATATAATGAGTGTGGACGGGGAGTTTTTTAATCTCCATTAATCAGTGTAAAAAGTACACTAGAAGGAAGGATGTATGGATGACGTCATCATGTGTGCGTGGGAAGGATTCTAAACTTTCTAAAACTGGAATTATGAGAAGTGAATAACGGTCTAGATCACCATATTGTTAATGGACGAGTGGGTGTAGATAGTTCTATGTTTTACGTATGGAGGGAAAGGATCTGTCATCACTTGCAATCCCACCTCAGACAGCAGCATTTATGTGTTAGGGTCTCGCGTGTGAATTTTTTTATTTGTTTATAGACACTTCAAGTACGGGTATCGTCAACTCATGCAATTTTAATTCCTGCCCCTGGTGCTCAGGTTTTGAAAGTTTCGCTAGATGTTAGTTTTCTTTCCAGATAAGTCGACCAATTTGTCAATTTTAATCAGAGCATTCGACTTAAGGCACCTTTTGTACTGGCAGTGTTTGGTGGGTACTGCGTGATGTAAAATGAATTTAACCTAGTTAGGTTTAACCTCGCGGTCAGTGAGACGCCCAGCACGACCATCGGATTCGTTCAGATATTTACTTGCCTAACTTCTTACGTTAATGGTTTAGGTAGGTCGATTAACTGTTTTAATTACTTTGAATTCACAGTACTGCCTTTACCTTTTAAATAAGTTGTGTATTCAAATATAAAATAGTATAACAACAAAAATAGTTTCGTACGTGAAGCACAAGCTTCCCTCTAAATTATACGTTATTTTAAGTTATTGAGTTGGTTCTCAGGTGCTTACTGATGGTTTTGCAGCCTGCGATTGTACTGTAAGTTTTGGGTTGCTTGTCTTATCGTCTAATTAACAATTAAAATATCTTTGTTCAGACGAAAGCGCTGATCCGCCCGTGATTTAGAATTAGGTTTGTTGGTTGGCGTTTTATGGCGCAAAGCAGCTAGGCCATCTGCGCCAAAAAACCGATAAAAAGTTAAAAATAAACTTATTTTATTAAAATTTGTAAAAAGGGATCATGTAAAAAAACAAAGTACATTTTTTAATTAAAAAATTAAAAAGGCCAATGGCCGTGGAAAAATTAAAAACATTTCTGAGGTGGCCAACGACAATGACCAGCGTCACGGGTAGGCCTGTGGACAAAACATGTCTAAAATGGGGCAATCGTTCAGAGTCGTATCTACGGCACGGCTCGGCAATGGCCAGGTGGGTTAAGGCGTTCAACTCGTAATCTGAGGGTCGCGGGTTCGAATCTCCGTTGCACCAAACATGCTCGCCCTTTCAGCCGTGGGGGCGTTATAATGTGACGGTCAATCCCACTATTCGTTGGTAAAAGAGTTGGCGGTGGGTGGTGATGACTGGCTACCTTCCCTCTAGTCTTACATTGCTAAATTAGGGCTAGCGCAAATTGCCCTAGTGAAGCTTTGCGCGAAATTCAGAAACAAACAAACTAGAGCACGACAGTAAAATGTGAACTATTGTGACTTCAGTGTCACACAGACCACAAAATGGTGCATCAGTCCCAAATAAAAGAAAACGATGAGTTAAAAAAGTGTGACCAATGCGTTGTCTAATGAGGATAACCTCTTTCCGATCCTTACGGAAGCAAGACGGCCAAAGTCCAATAGAGGGTTTTATATGGATAAGTTTGCTTCACATTGGACACTCCCAAGTCGACTGCCAACTGGCACGGAGCTGAGCCTTGAATACAGGACCATAGTCCACGTGTGGAACAGGCACAGCAGTGATAGTGCCAGAGCAGACAGACATAGCTGCGGTGTCAGCGAGCTCGTTCCCGCGAATACCAACGTGGCCTGGTATCGAGAAGAACTTGGTAGACGTAGACATTAAAGAGAAATGGTTTTGTTTTTTTTAATTTCTGACTGAGTTACTGTCCATATCCGATTAATAAAAATAATAATACATGAATTAGGCACGATATCACATAAAGTACGAATTTTGTGGGTATGGCATGAAATTGTTTGTTTGTTTGTTTTTGAATTTCGCACAAAGTTACTCGAGGGCTATCTGTGCTAGCCGTCCCTAATTTAGCAGCGTAAGACTAGAGGGAAGGCAGCTAGTCATCACCACCCACTGCCAACTCTTGGGCTACTCTTTTACCAACGAATAGTGGGATTGACCGTCACATTATAACGCCCCCCACGGCTGAAAGGGCGAGCATGTTTGGCGCGACGGTGATGCGAACCCGCGACCCTCAGATTACGAGTCGCACGCCTTAACACGCTTGGCCATGCCGGGCCCAAAGAGAAATGGGCCAGTCGGTTTTGAAAATCAGCGAGAACAGGGTAAGAACTAACGTGAATCGATTCCAGGGCTGGTAGAGAACTAAGGACTATAAGTATAAATAGTACAATTCAGGTATTGCTATGTGATACAGGGCAATGGAAATGGCGTACAATTGGACAGTGAACACAGAAACTATAGAGGGGATTCTGTGTGCAACTATTGAACCACAACAAACCATGACAGAGCCCACACAGTCACCTGATTTTGAACCATCTGTATAAATAGGAATGGAAGGATGGTTCGAAAGATATTCGGCAAATAGGAGACAGTACTTTCAATCGGAAGTATCCGCCTTTTGCAGATGACTCAAAGAAAGGCCACATTTAGGGATGATAATACGCCATGGTGGGATGGGCTGACCAGTAGATATAGCAATGTTATCCATCTGCGCCTGGATAAAGCCAAAAGGAACAATGGCAGGCCGTCTGTTATAAAAAAGCGTGACTCACTGAGGATGTAAAACACAACCTCAGGTGGGATGCTGTGGTAAGGATCGAAGTTTTGAAGCATATAGTAAAGACAGTTGCAAATGGCAGAGGCGTACAGGAGGTTCATGAGATTCTGTGTACAAACTCTGGACTGGGTTAGTGTGGAAAGCCTTCGTGCATAGCCCAAACCCCTGATGATGAACGGGGTTCAGCATCTTTAAGGCTGAGATTCTGGCAGAGCCATAGACGAGAGACCCATAGTCTAGTTTTTATCAAATGAGGGCACAAGAGATCTTTTGCAGAGAACTTTGATCCACTCCCCAAGAGGCTGACACAGAGGATGTTCAGTACTCTTGTGCACTTGACTCTTAGCTTATTGATGTGTGGCATAAAGGTCTGCTTACGGTCAGACATAAGTCCCAAGAACTCAGGGATTACAAGAAGCTCAACTTCATGGACACATAGTTCGGGATCGGGATGAACACCTCGTTGGCGGCAAACGCTCTATAAACTTCATTTTCGAACACTGATACAAGATGTGGAAGTCGTCGACAAAGAACCCATTTGCAATGGTAGGAGAAAGTTAACCAGTGATGGCATTAATTTTTTATACTGAAAAGTGTGACACTCCTAGTTCCTGTAGGAAAGAACGAGAAAGTGTCCATCCCACACAAACCTGGAATCGCCGGCCTGTTCAAATTGGAGTTCTCGCAAAATGCTATGCCTCTAAGTAGTACTGTAAACCTTCTTAAGGTCAAAGAATACTGACACAAGATACTATCGCTTGAGAAAGTCTTCTCTGATCAATGTTTCAAGTCAAATCAGGTGGTCCAGGATGAGCGAGAGAAGATTGTTTGATTCGAGGAACCAAATAAGACGAGCATTAACCATTCTCTCTAAGGTCCTACAGAGACAGTTTGTTAAAAAAATTGGACTGTAGTTTGACGGAACCACGGGATCCTTCTCCAGGCTTAAAAAAAGACAAAACAATAGCCTGGTGCCAAGTATCAGAAAAAGCACTCTCCTGCCAGATCCAAAAAAACAACTAAAAGAATAGCAAAAGAAGCAAGAGAGAGATGGCACAGCATGTCGTAGTGCACATCATCAGGTCCAATCAATGTACTGCCTGACCAAAGAAAAGCAAGCTTGAGTCCCACCTCAATTAGCATCAATTAGCACCTTGATATCATCTAAATTATAATGGAAATCTCGATAGTTCCACTGTATCAATGTGGCCATTTTTACTTGCGTGGAGAAGAATTGGACAGAAAGCTCTTCTGTTTTAGGCCACGTTTTTTCTCTTTACTATCTTTAATATAAAGAGGTCTATCAACCTCCACGGATCCTACCCTGGGTTGAATGGGTAGGCCTCTGTTGTTGGAAGAATAGTCCAGCGAATGAGAGCGTGAATGAATAATCGTTCTTTATCTCGAGGCCAGAAAAGAAGATGAACCCAAGGAAATGCCCGAACCCGGAACCAAAGGAAGGGGATTTTGGGAGCTGCTGGAAGGAGTGGTGGATACAGAGATGAGTGTTGATACATCAAATTTCCTAACCATGGAGGGCAAAAGATTTTTCACGTGGTATGAAAACAACTCCTTCAGAAGCACAGACAGATCTGTATGCACTACCACTATGTCAGTAGAACAGAATGCAGCAACACAGTCCGAGATGGAGTGGTGGACAGCGATTTTCGAACCTCGGGGTAAGAAATGTTGTGAACCATTTTCAAATGCTGTATCTATCTTTCCTCCACTCACCTAGGGCGTGAATGAAAGTAAAATGGGTGAGAGCCACGACGATTAATACAATGAGGGTCCATTTCACATTCGTGGGTATCATGATCTTTGCCATTGCAATGAGCACACATCAGGGAACCACAACACGATGTTTTGAGTGATCAGACTGCTGACATTGTAAACCCATTGCAATGAGCACACATCAGGGAACCACAACACGATGTTTTGAGTGATCAGACCGCTGACATTGTAAACATCTGAGAGGGTTCGGAATATACAGTCGTACTTTGCAATTTAGGTAACCTGCCTTGGTGGTGGCAGGTGGACGTAGTGATGTAAATGTCAGAATGAGGGTATTTGTCGGCATAATAATTCCATACTTATGAGTGGGGGTACACGCCTCACTGCAGAAACTCCTTGAGTGGAGAAACCAGCGAGAATCTCCAACTCTGGGATGTTCTTCAAATCCCTCTCAACAATAAATCCTCGTGACGAATTCAAAGTAGCATGAGGGGTAATCTCAAAGGGTATATCTCCAATGGCTTTCGAATGCAAGAAGAGTTCACTGTGTTTTGGAGTCGATGTTTATACCAAGATGCTTTTTGACTGACTCTGTAGAGTAAACAAGCCCCTTTAGTCCCTTTGAATTAAAAGGAAGATATTTGACCTAAAGATTTGTCTGATAAATAATGTAATATCAGAAAATGAAGTACAGGTGTTGAAAAAGTTGAAGGTTGCTGTTCAGAATCTTCAAAACATGGTTGTTTACCTGTGGTGTGTTTTTCCACTACTTTAATTTTGTTTGTGAGATCCATAATAAAGAAGACATATTTCGGTGCCCACTGACCTCACCCACCATAGAGCCCTAAGAGGGAACGCACTACAATGTCAAACATGGACATTGGAGCAACGCCAGGGTTTCGTGAGCACTATACCCAAACATCAGCATCAGACACAATGTCCACAACTCCCGTTGATAACGTGCAACATTGGTACTCGGTTGACCTTAGCCCAAGTGGACCAGGCGACTGAACCTAGAGGGGCCATCCCAAGACCTCCCGTTTATAGGAATTCAAGGCCAAAGTGGTGTGGTAGGGTTAAACCCCTAAACCACCAGGATTCTCTTCTTCATCGGTCGCCACGCATAGCAAATACGTAGATGGATGTTTGAATCCCAGAAGAGGTAAACTCAAAGTACAGAACCTTCTCTGGAACCACGTACAGGAATTCACACCAGGGGGTAAGAATCAGGATACAAGAAGTTTACCTTCGATAAATGTTCCATGTATGATTTGACTGACCTCTCTAGTAACCTAGTGAAAACCATCCAGGTCATCTATCTCCTTAAATTGTCGCGGGTCATTTACACTCAAGTAAAACAAAATACATTACGGTTTGCATATTGACATGTTCCAAGTTTTGTTTATTTGTTTTCATGAAAACCCACAAACAGACGAGATAGTTTTAAACCTTTTCTTGTTTTTACAGTCTAATAAAGCATATTCCAATTATAGTTGGCGCAGATAGCCTAGTTGCTTTGCGCCATAAAACACCAAACCAACCAATTGCGGAAAATACAATATGAAACTTCACATTTAACATTTTTCTACCACATAATACAAACATATGTGTGTATTTGTGTGTGTTTTTCTTATAGCAAAGCCACATCAGGTTATCTATCGAACCCCCTGATCGCAGCGTTGTAAATCCGTAGACTTACCGCTGTACTAGCGGGGGGTACAAACAGATGTACTTAAATAAGAAAACAAATAGTGAGTACGACATAAGACGTTGACACTAACAATGTGTGTCGGTGTTACTGACTGTAACGTTTCGGTACTCCTGTAGTTTACTAAATCATACACAGAGGAATAACAAACAATTAAAGCAACGAACTACGTCTACCATAGCGAAGAACAGTAAAGTAGAAGTTGGAACTGAGGAAGAGAGCTCAACCGAGGTGTACTGTGAACTTGTGAAATGACGTCTTAAGATATTTAATTGCTTGACACCTGACAACCTTAACTGTTCTCTGACCGTAATTGCATGATCTTGTTAAACCTTGACAGCGTTATAAACAGGACCAGTTTTCTGGAACAAAAATAAAGATCACCTTTACACTTCAGGATTTCCAGGTAACATTTTAGGCTTAACGGATTAACCATATCTGACAACATGAAAAACGACGAAGGCTTTAGCCTGCTGGTAATTAGAAGTATAGATGTTAAACAGTTGAAGAACCAGCTTCCGAATCAATGATCCCTAATCCCTATTTCCCATATCCTTTCTGGTGTTCAATGATGAGGAATCCAGTGAAAAATAACAACAACTAAACCTAAATTCTAACGGGTCGTTTTTTTCCCTAAGACAAAGAACTAAAACTTAAAGTAGTTTCCCCTGAATCCTAAATTCTGAGACAACAAAACTAAAATTTATAAAGGCACAATTTCGGTATTAACGAAACGTAATAACACACACGTTTTCCCTTTCAATAAGGGACTGTGTTAACAAAACATAATGACACACACGTTTTACCTTCCAATAAGGGTCTGTGTTAACAATCCTGTTTTGGTCTAGAAATATCGAGGTATGCAAGTTCCGATATATATTTATACAATATTAGAAAAAAAAATTGTATTTTTCACAAGATTTTCCACACACAAAATTAATAGTTCGTTTATCTGTTTGTAAATCCACACGAATGGGCTAGAGTGAAGGAAAAGCACATAGTCCACAGCGCCCACCGCAAACTCTTGGGCTACCCTTGTGTGACCGAAAATTAGGATTTGAATGACACTCTTATAACGCACCCACGGTCCCAAAATGCAGATCGAATTTCTGCGCCAAGGAAATGCGAAACATAAATCCTCAGATTTACAGTTAAGGCCACGCTCGGTTCCGCCTAAACGTTCGTCTTGACAACACAAGTCACAATTACTGCAAATTCTTTTAATCACAGTATTCGAAACGATGATGAAAACGCACGAGTGACATACAGGTGGGAGTTACTAACGGTGAATGAGTGCAGCTAAACATTCATCCTATCACCATACACAGTCACAATTTGTTGCAATAAAATAATATTTTGTATTTCCCCATGAGCAGTAAACCATAAGTTTATTAATGCATGATATTGAAGTACTGTTACAGAGGTTCCCTATTATTGTTATTTTTACCACAATTCAGTTAAATCGTTTGACGTTCTCGGTTTCTTTATAAATATTTGTATTTTTGTTGTTGTTATTCAAGTAAGGGTTTATTACATTTACCGCACACTTGAAACCAGTCTTTAGTGTCATGTAAACCACTACCAAACATGTCTTGTTCTTGAGAGAATAACATGACAGATATAAATCCTGCTTGTATTTATCTACAGTGGATCTTCAAAACCACTGGCTGAGACCAATATGCACTTGTTCCCCAAAATGTATACTGTAAACACTGTCCATTGGTCACTCACTGGCCCAATAACATGTTTACTGTAGACACTGTCCATTGACCACTGGTCCTCCAACATGTCTACTGTATATACTGTATATTGA
Source organism: Tachypleus tridentatus (assembly GCF_004210375.1). Classification (NCBI taxonomy): domain Eukaryota; kingdom Metazoa; phylum Arthropoda; class Merostomata; order Xiphosura; family Limulidae; genus Tachypleus; species Tachypleus tridentatus. Next base: position 50,288,590 of record NC_134832.1, read on the forward strand.
CCGCGTTGATTCTTCAATATGTTTACTGTAAACACTGCCCATTGGCCACTGACCCCATGACATATTTTTTGTAGATACTGTACATTGACCACTGGCCCTGGCCCCATGACATGTTTATTGTAGATACTGTACATTGACCGCAGTTACAGGGGATACATAACACTATGTAACAAAATTTTTACTTTTTCTTGTTCCTGGACAGAAAGTGTTATTTCCCAATTGCTTATGTCTAAAGTAAATGAAAAAGACCTATTTCTCTCTTCAAACTTTGCTTTTGTGACCTGGGAGCGTATAACGAAAACATGATGGGAGACTATATTTGGGATCTGATACGTGAAAGTGATTTATTTTACAGTTGCAAATCTCGAAAAACTACTCTCTTCTAAACATTTTTGTATAACTTTAGTATAAATACATGTAAATCTTGATTCATATGTTATTTCATTCAGACCTTATGTAAATGAAAATGTGCAAATTTTTCCGTTTTTACATAGAAAATAAGTTAATTTCTAAATTTCATTATTCAGGTCACAAAAGCAAAGTTTGAAGGGAATAATGGCCATTTTTTGTACTTTCAGAACATAAGCAATTAAGAAATAACACATATTATCCAGGAACAAAATTTGTGTTGCATAGTGTTATATGCGTAACGAAAGCAACGTTATTTGTTTTTAACATAGGGATAAAAGGTTAGCAGTATATGCAGTAGATTGTACGGCACAATCCATATATACAGTCATATGTTATGTGCTAGGCCTCATTACGCAGCGAAAGAGTTAACTCACATTAGGCGTAGTTCCATATTTAGGCTTAAAGAAAAGAAACTACAACTTCTTGTAAAAGAACACTGATGCACAGCAGGATGTCTAAGTGTATCGTTTATAACAACATTAAACAATAACTCAATTCAAATCTTAAATGGTTACAAATATTATAATGTTTGTTTGTTTTTTGAATTTCCTGCAAAGGTACTCGAGGGCTATCTGTGCTAGCCGTCCCTAATTTAGCAGAGTATGACTAAAGGGAAGGGAGCTAGTCATCACCACCCATCGCCCACTCTTGGGCTACTCTGTTACCAACAAATAGTGAGATTCATCGCATATTATAACGTCCCTACGGCTGAAAGGATGAGCATAATTGGTGTGACGGGAATTGGAACCTATGACCCTCGGATTAAGAGTCGAGTGCTTTAACGACCTGGCCATGCTGGGCGATACATTTGAATTTAAAAATGTATTTCAGAACGGCTGGTAGGAAAATTTATACTTTTATTGATAAGGGCAGAACGACGTTTCGACCCTTCCAGGTCATCGTCAGGTTAAGAAAGATAGAGTTTGAATGTGACCGTTGACGGACACGTGTCTTATGGACAAAATACTACTACAAAACAACACAATCTCAAAATTCCAACCTACGAAAGTCCAACTAAGAAAGTCTTAATGGTCAGTTTTGATGTGATCTCCCTCTTCACAGAAGTCCCAACAACTGAAGCCTGCAAGATAGCTTTAGAACTTTATATCCAAGACCCCAACCCATTGGTACACATCCCCAGCAACCAATTAGCAACCTTTATAGAATTTACTCATACAAAAACTAACTTTATGTTCAATAACCAAAACTACCTACAAATAAATGGCCTCAGTATGGGGAATCCCGTGTCACCAGTTTTAGCCAACATTTTTATGACACAGACTGAATCACAAGCGATCAATTCAGCCTTACACCCACCACTATACTGGTACAGGTATGTTGATAATACAATTGTTGGATTTACATCTACAGAACACAAACTTAGTTTTTCAATCACGTTAACTCGATACACCCCAACATTAAGTTCACCTGTAAACAGGACAAAACTAACCAAATAGCATTTCTTAACATCAAGATTACTAGAACTGATACACAATTCAAAACAGAAATCCACAGAAAAATCACTCATGCTGGATTATACATTCCATGGAACTCAGCACATGAAACAAAACAAAAATTCAACATATTAAGAAACCAAATAAACACAGCCACAAAACTATGTTCACCTGATAAAATTAACGATGAAATGAACAAAATAAAACATCAGCATCAACAAATTTCCTCAAAAAACCGTGGAAAAAATTATACACACAAACCTAGACCAACAACAAACAAATAACAATAAACCCCAAGATACAACAAACTATAGAACCTCACACTACTACATACTATATGTTCCCCACATCAGCAAAAAAAATCCAACATTTGGAAAAAAAACTTATAACAAAACACAACATTTCAGTAATCACCAAATTTATTCAAAAACTAGACACAAAACTAAAGTTCATATTGTGTAAAAACTACACTGACAAACACAACACCAACATAATTTATAAACTACAATGCAACAACTGCCACGACTTATATTGGAGAAACACACAGAAAAATGGAAACTAGATTCACAAAAACACCTTCACACGTTTTTGAACACTGCAAATCAAATAAACACAACATAACCATAGAAAACACCCAGATATTAAGTAGGAAACAAATATAAACAAAGGCAAAATTAAAGAAGCCCTACTTATACAGCAACTAAAACCAAAATTAAACCAATATAAAGGAACACCTTTATACCTACACCAATTAATAACCCCTGCGACGCCCCCTACAATCCGGTACCCGTTTATACTCTCGTCCTTAAGATATGTCTCCGTCAACGGTCGCATTTAAAGTCTCTCTTAACCTGAAGATGAGTAGGGAAGTTTAAAACGTTTTTCTCTCCTGATCAATAAAAGTGTTAATACTCCTACCAGCTGTTCTGAGATACATTTTTATTTCAAGTGGGTTTATTGTCATCAAGAATTATATTTGAATTAATTTTATTTTAAGTTAGTTACTAATGAAGTAAAAAATATTGAGAGGCACAATTCGCCTTTTTGTTAAGCCTACTTAGGGTTTCACTTAAGCTTTTTTGGTGTTCGTTACAATAAACAAGTTTAAACCCCAGAGACAAGGATTTTTTAAATTAGGATTATTATAATTATCAAATTTTTGTAACTGGAGATAAAGATGTTCTATTAGCTTCATGTAATGACTATGTTTTGTAACCTATAAATTAAAAAACAAACAAACTTGTATAAACATTTAATATATTTAATGCGAATCACGTAACTCAAATTAGCGAAGCAAGCAAGACCTGTGTCATTTTCTGCAAGCAAACTCTTGTTCACAGATACCTTTGGTTTCGATTACTATTTGGTTAGTGAGTGATTATTTTATGATTAACGAGTTATGTCATTACATGCGGGAATTTCTATCTGTCCCATCTTGTATAATCAACTAATCTGATTCGAAGATCAAAGAAGAGATTACTCTTAGGCCTGAAGAAGTTAAACACAATAAATATTGAACGCCACAGGCAGCGGAACGTATTTGATTTCTATGGGAAGGGGGGTGGCGGTTGGCTGGGGACACATGATTTGCTACGTTAAGCGAGACCATTATATTAAAATTTGAAACATAGGCTTTCCCTGATAATTACACACAATTCACCATTCAAAGGAGCACTTCGCCATCGGATTAAACTTCAAGAGGGTCACGTGCTCCTAGTGCCCTTCCCCCCCCAGACTGTCTACTCTCAGTCACTTTTTTTTTCATTTTAGGTTGGACATAAATCCCAGAGGATTGTTATCAATTTTATCTGGAAAGTTCTTATTAATTTATTTCTTACTGACCCGGCCCGGCATGGCCTAGCGCGTAAGGCGTGCGACTCGTAATCCGAGGGTCGCGGGTTCGCGCCCGCGTCGCGCTAAACATGCTCGCCCTCCCAGCCGTGGGGGTGTATAATGTAACGGTCAATCCCACTATTCGTTGGTAAAGAGTAGCCCAAGAGTTGGCGGTGGGTGGTGATGACTAGCTGCCTTCCCTCTAGTCTTACACTGCTAAATTAGGGACGGCTAGCACAGATAGCCCTCGAGTAGCTTTGTGCGAAATTTCCAAACAAACAAAACAAAACAAATCTTACTGACCCGGGCGTGGATTCCTATCTGACGTGCCAAATTATGAATCTGACAGTTTACAGCAGTGGTTCTTAGATTTTTTTTCGCCCGCGAAGCACTTCGGCGGGGAGTAAATCCTTTAGGCCACCTACTGGTCCTACGCCACCTGTTCTATTCTCTCTGTATGGGATCGGACGTAGTGTCACGTGTCAGTAACTTGATTTTTTTTTTTTAACCAGTGTGCAGATTACACTTTGAGGACCACTGGTCTGCAGTTCATGTAATGTTGCCCTACTCTGGACTTTGAGAAGGGAATGCGTTATAATAGTGACTGTCAAATCCCACTATTACTGTTCGATTACAGGCAGTCTGTTAGGCAACAGATGGCAGATGGCAGGGGGTGGTATTGACTGAACACTTTTCCTCTGGTCTACACTTCAAAGTTAGCTACACAAAGGCTATCTACGCTGTGCCACCCACGGATATCGGAACCCAACTTTTAGATTTGTTATAAATTGTCAAAATTATCGCTTGATCACTTGCACAGGTAAGCACGTGTTAAAGGAAATACTATAAAAATTACTTAGTTTTCAGTATGATTATTGCTGACAATGAAATATAGCTTTACAGAGAGAAAGTTATGTATTTCATCACAGCATCATTGTTTGAGGTAAAATAAAATAAAAACGTTAAAAAACCATGCCTTCAAAACCACGTCGGAAAACATATTTCTTACAGATTCGTTTGTTTTTTTTTAAATAAAATTACTGGGCTCCACGCCAAAAGTCGATTACGTTAACACTAATTACAACACAAATATATATATATGAAACCCAATATCTCATTCTATGCATCACCGGTCACTGACTGATCCGGCATGGCCAGGTGGATAAGGCACTCGCCTCGTAAACTGAGGGTCGCGGGCTCGAATCCCTGTCACACCAAATATGCTCGCCCTTTCAGCCGTGGGGACATTATAATGTTACGATCAATCCCACTATTCGTTTGTAAAAAAAGTAGCCCAAGATTTGGCGGTGGGTGGTGATGACTAACTGCCTTCCCTCTAGTTTTACACTGCAAAATTAGGGATGGCCAGCGCAGATAGCCCCCGCGTGTAGCTTTGCGCGAAATTCAAAACAAACCACTGAATTATGTCGTTCTTTGTGGAAATTTATCTTCTCTTCAAACCTAACCCTGAACAAGAGCAGAAACAATAGTAAGTTTCTTGTATTTACTTTTTAGTATCTTAAAAATATTATTTGCCGAATAATTTAGAATAATAAATGAGTAGCCTCAACCTAAGACAAAAATACAAAACCCTTCAGAAAGGTAGGCCACGAGACTAATCCCAGTTTTTCACTGATGGAAAAAGTACACCTTTCGAAAGCGTTCGGTTTATAGGGTTTGTATTTTATCTTGCTTTTTTGAACGATGTTACCCATATTTCGAATGCTCTATAAATTAAAGATGTGACGATACGACACGACTGTATCGATACATCGTCCGACACAATAGTATTTATGTATTTACACGAAACTTAGCAATTTTAGTAAACATTATAAGTGTTTTGTATATAAAGAATCAGAATTTCTAACAAAGTATTTTTGCTAAAAACGAATTGTTCAATACGTACTACACGCTGTCTTCATTTATCAAAAACGTTACACGTAAAGTAACATAAATTTACAATAACAAAATAGTTAGATATTCACTTTTTATTTTACTTCTTCTGCCAGATGCCATCTAGTTAATCTAACCAGATAATTTATAAAATATGAAGTAATAAATTACAGACCAGACTGTCAAACGTTGTAACAAACCGTTGGTAAAGATTTTATATGCAGATACGTATCGTACCGACCCACTATGATGAGATACGCCCTCCTAATATAAAAATAGTATCGCTGTGGTGAGTGAAAAAGACAACTAAAACATAGATAAATTCTACTTCCAAGAAACAAGAAATGATTTGATGAGATATATAATATTCTCATGAGTGTGTGTGTGTTTTCTTATAGCAAAGCCATATTGGGCTGTCTGCTTAGTCCACCGAGGGAATTCAAACCCCTGATTTTAGCGTTGTAAATCCGTAGACTTGCCGCTATACCAGCGGGGTACTCTCACGAGTGAAACACGCAATAATGTTTTAGCATAAACGAGTTCAGCCATGTTACATTCAAGATGTATTTCGTTGTTCCGAAGATGTGTCGTGGCATCTTCGGCAGTCTGTTTTCGAATATTCACAGAATGTAACTCGAGGGTTACCTGCACTAGCTACAGCCTAATTTGGAAGTGATAGATATAAAAGACGGACTCTTGCAGCATCAAGGTGGAGCACATTAATAACTGGACAATGTCCATAACTCAAACATAAAAACAATTAATCTTATGTTTCTCAGTTTTAGTTCACCGACTTCTATTAAATATCCTTACTTCAGTTCTTGCGACTTCCGAGTAGTCACTTTACCTCCCCCCCCCTGGTAGCCTAGGGGCAAGTATGAAGGCTCGTAACGATAAAAACAGTGTTTCGATACACGCAGTGGACACGACGAAGATGACTCATCATTATTCAACTGTAAACGCGTTAACTCTACACAGATCGCATCATCGCGATTCCAGAGTTAATGAGAACGAAAACAAAGAACGTTTACTTCTGGTTATTATACAATTTGAATAATATATTATACAATATGAAAACCCAGCGCTTTCTCTCGCTGCACTCGACATTTAACTGGTTGTTACGTCATCAGCGCGTGTACGGAAACACACAAAATATGCGATTTCCGACATTAAACGATTTCACCAGACTCTCCGAGGAGAAACACGTGTGACTAAACATCACGCTCAATACCTTCAAATCTCAGTGAAATTTGATAGATTAAGCAGTGAGTACAGTTTAAAATAACACCTACACTGGAGCTAACGAGTGGGTTATAAACGTGTTTCGTGAGGAAAGGTAAAGAAAGTCGATTGGTTTGAGTTTCGCGCAAAGCTACACGAGGGCTATCAGTGCTAGCCGTCCCTAATTTAGCAGTGTAAGACTAGAGGGAAGGCAGCTAGTCATCACTACCCACCGCCAACTCTTGGGCTACTCTTTTACCAACGAATAGTGGAATTTACCGAAACTTATAACGCCCCCACGGCTAAAAAGACGAGCACGTTTGGTGTGACAGGGATTCGAACCCGCAACCCTCGAATTACGAGTTGAGTGCCTTAACCATCTGGCCATGTCAGGCTTATATAATTAAGAATGAATCTACACAAAGGGCTGGTTATAGTATGTGCTCTGCCCACCACAGGGTATAGAAACTCGGTTTCTAGCGTTGTAAGTCCGCAAACATACCACCGTGCCACTGATGGGGAAGGGGCTGAGGACCTCTAACCGTCGGTTTAATATTATATAATTTCGACTCAGTTTCATTACAATTCGTTCGTTGAAAACAGAAAACAACGTTGTGTAATCACATTTAATGCAATAAGTAAAATTATTGCTGAAAATATTGTTTGTTTTTTGAAATTTCGCACAAAGCTACTCGAGGGCTATCTGTGCTAGCCGTCCTTAATTTAGCAGTGTAAGACTAGAGGGAAGGCAGCTAGTCATCACTACCCACCGCCAATTCTTGGGCTACTCTTTTACCAACGAATAGTGGGATTGACCGTCACATTATATTGCCCCAAGGCTGAAAGGGCGAGCATGTTTGGCGCGACGCGGATGCGTACCCGCGACCCTCGGATTACGAGTCGAGTGCCTTAACACGCTTGACCATGGCGGGCCTAACAAAGGGAGTAATATGTGGTCCTCATTTGATACTTGTCTTAGGCAGTATTTAAGGGTTCTTATGGTGAATGAATACCACATTCAGTCATCTTACATGAGAACTGCGAAAGATAGCTTGAAAGTTAATTCTACTGAGTAATAATACGTCATAAAAAATAATTCACCGGAAGCTTGAATATAATACTTTCGGAGATAATATATTATCATCAATCGGTAATCTGATGTTACGTATATGTTACCTTTAGTATACTGCTTTAAACCTATCAACCATTTTATTATCGCACGATAAAACAGGTTTGACTGTTTCGAGATCTCGCGCTTCCTGTGACGTATTTGACATAATACATAAGCACACGTATATTCATAAATACGTGCCTGGTAATCCAGATGTACGATGAGAAAGCACCATGTGTTAAAAAACGTTTTCAGTTGGGTTTCTTCTATCATGTCCAGGACAATATACTTAATACGTTAACTCTACTAAAAGACAAGCTAAGTACAAACCCGTGGTTTAACAGGATCTACGTACGTTTATCACACATCAGAAAAGTTTCAAACTGAAAATACGAGCGTGTAAGTATTACTCAGACTGACGCAATACCTTCTCTATTGGAACAATTCCCACTTGTCAGGTTTTCTTTTAAAATGTTTTAGTAATGAATGAGGAATATAGATACTTCTGAAACAGAAAGAAATTCATTAATAACCTATCGAACGTTAGAGACAAAATTAAAACCACCGTTGTAGTTTTGACTGTTTCTGAATTTTTACGCAAAATTACACAAATGGCTATCTGCGCTTCCCCTTCGAGAATTGATAGACTACCTGGACGACAGCTATTCAACTGCGTCCGCCGCCAACTATCAGGCTACTCTAGTACTATCATTCTTATAGCGCAGTTACGTTCTTCAAAATGGAGAATTTTTTTTTTTTTTTTTTGTAAGATAACGGGTCCTTAATAGGAAATCATTGGATACACAAACAGGGCACGCTAACGATCCGTGGTGACGAGAAAACTATATATTTAAAAACGAATGGTTTGGGTTGAGAAAATTTTATGTAGAGAAGCGAACAACGTTTCGACCTTCTTCGGTCATCGTCAGGTTCACAAAGAAAGAAAGAGGTAATTGACCGATAGCTGACCACATGTTTGAAGGGGGTTGTGTAATTGGGTGTAGGAATGTAGAGGGCGTGCGTAGATTTTTCATTATATTTATTAATATAGGTATAAATGTGTTCCTTTGTATTGGTTTATTTTGGGCTTGAGTTGTTGTATAAGTAAGGCTTCTTTAATTTTGCGTTTCTTTATGTTGGTTTCTTTATTTAGTATTTGGGTGTTGTTTATGGTTATGTTGTGTTTATTTGACTGGCAGTGTTCGAAAACGTGTGAAGGTGACTTTTTATCTTCTTTGAATCTGGTTTCCATTTTTCTACTTGTTTATCCAATATAGAAGTCGTGGCAGTTATCACATTGTATTTTATAAATAATGTTGGTGTGGTATTTGTCAGTGTAGTTTTTACCCAGTATAGACCTTAGTTTTGTGCCTGATTTTTGAATAAATTTTGTTTTAACTGGAATGTCATATTTTGTTCTAGTTTTTGCCCAATGTTGGTTATTTTTCTGCTGATGTCGGGAATATATGGTATGCAGCAGTATATGGTTTCGTGATTTTTTTAATTCGTGAGATATATTTTCTTTTGTTGGTTGATTTTGCTTTCTGTCTAGGTGTGTGCGTATAATGTTTTCTACGGTTTGTGGAGGAAACTTATTGATGTTGATGAAGTATTGTTTTATTTTGTCTAATTCATCGTTAATTTAATCTGGTGAGCATAGTTTTATGGCTGTGTTTATTTGGTTTCTTAGTATGCTGAATTTTTGTTTTGTTTCATGTGCTGAGTCCCAAGGAATGTATAGTCCAGTATGGGTGATTTTTCGATGGATTTCTGTTTTAAATTGTGTATCGGTTCTTGTAATTTTGAGGTTAAGAAATGATATTTGATGTTAATGTTGGGATGTATAGAGTTAATGTGATTGAAAAAATTAAGTGTGTGTTCCGCAACCGTGTCGTCTACACATCTGTACCAGTATAGTGGTGGATGTAATGCTGTGTTAATTGATTGTGTTTAAACTTGTGTCATAAAAATATTGGCTAGAACTGGTGATACTGGGTTGCCCATGCTTAGGCCATTTGTTTGTATATAGTTGTGGTTGTTTAACATGAAGTTTGTCTTCATCGTGGTGAATTCTATGAGCGTTGCTAATTGGTTGCTGGGAGTGTCTATTGATGGGTTAGGGTCTCGGATAAAGAGTTCCAAGGCTGTCTTGTAGGCTTCAGCGGTTGGAACTTCTGTAAAGAGGGATATAACATCGAAACTGGCCATTAAGGCTTTATGATTAAGTTAATTAAGATTAGACTTGAAATTAAAAGAGTCTATGATGAATGAGCGGGCTGAAGTTACGTATTTGGAGAATGCCAATGCTAGGGCACGCTAACGATTGTGCTTTACGGATGAAAGACTGTTTCAATACGAAATTTCAGCTGTTAACCCAGCTCACGCGCCAATGACAAGCTCCACGATCTACCCGACAAGAATATAATGTGAATTCGCGTATTTAACAAAAAAAGAAAAGTATTTACTGTATTTTTAACGTATTCATAGTAAAATTCAAGAAGATGTAGGATGATAGATGATTTCCTGACTATAATCTGTTCAGTTATAACAGGAAAACACCTTAATGGGCCCAGCATGGCCAAGCGTGTTAAGGCGTTCGACTCGTAATCCGAGGGTCGCGGGTTCGAATCCCGGTCGCACCAAACATGCCCGCCCCTTCAGCCGTGGGGGCATCATAATGTGACGGTCAATCCCACTATTCGTTGGTAAAAGAGTAGCCCAAGAGTTGGTGGTGGGTGGTGATGACTAGTTGCCTTCCCTCTGGTCTTACACTACTAAATTAGGGACGGCTAGCGCAGATAGCCCTCGAGTAGCTCTGCGCGAAATTCAAAACAAACAAACACCTTAAATAAATTGAATATTACCAACACAGGGTGTATTTAACCACCAGTTCACGAATGTCTGATAATTAAGGTGCTGAAAACAAGGATAAATATAAACGTAACAACACTGAAGCGTTACTTTATATTTCTACAGGTTATTAAAAACATTCTATAAATGTAAAATGATGTAAGGATAGTAGTGTCAAAAATAATGCAAACAAAAATATGATTATCATACAACCTTTCATAGATCATCCCCACATGACTTTCAGTATTAAAGTTTAATGTTACATTATAAACTGCGCGGTCAATTTGACCGATCTCGTAACGAGTGTCTGTAATAATCAAGAGTCGTTTTGACTCAAGTTGGTTTTCCTTATACGCAACTTCTAGGCTCTTAGTTATACTACACTGATGCCTACCTGACATGACAATAAAATTATGATATGCAAATTGTATACCAAAATTCGGGAACAGATAGCTTCCAACTATAGTAACATTAAACCCAAGTATGAATTTCTCAGTGTAGCATTAATTTTGTTTTTAATATTGAAAGTCATGTAGGGATGATCTGTGTATAGCGAAATAATCGCTGTATTTTATTTATATTAATTTTGGCATTGCCATCTCCTAAATAATTTTACATTTATAAAAATGTTTTTTTTATTTATTATTTTAGGGCGTTTTTCCCTTAACTGAAATTTACTGTCTTCTATGAGTGTGTGTAATAAGATTTAATACTACGTGTATATTCTACATGTTACAGTTATCTAATATTTATCTAGTATTGGCTAGTAATTCGTGTTTCACCCCGTGCTTAAGGTTTTTAAAACAAGCATCAAGTTTCTGAGAGAAAACTAATTCTAAGGGGATTAGGATAACATAGTTTACACTGGAATTATGATTTTTTCTTCAGTTATTACGACTAAGTGCATTAGTTGTAGCATTATCTCGACTGTAACAAGAAGGAAGATGAACAGTTTGGTATCTTAGCGACGGTTTCGTGTCTTGTTTTGGGGTTTGTTGGATGGAAAACAGATGAAAGTGAAACTCTCTGCCATTGTTGAATTTTAGCATATTCGTATTATGCACTTATTGAGTGCGTTTTATATCCATACAGAATCTACGGACTCTGTGATAACAAGTACATTTTTTGAAAAAGTAATTAACTTAATTAGGCGCAAAGCTACACAGTGGGCTATCTGTGATGTACCCACCCCGGGTATCGATACCCGGTTTCTAGCGGTGTGAGTCCGCAGAAATGCCGCTGTGCCAGTAGGGGCGTTTTTAAATATAAAACAAAAACTAATCACTAGAATGAGAATAAATTCATCTTAAACGACTTTAACGTTTGTTTATTGATTCTTATGGTAAGTTATTACATTTCATGAGCTTTCGCTTTGATGAAGTTATTCCTGCTTTCCACTTTAATGGTTTGGTTTGTTTTAAAATTTGCTCAAAGCTATCTGCGCTAGCCGTCTCCAATTTTGCAGTGTAAGCCTCAACCACATGGTCATGCCGGGCCCACTTTAATGGTAAGTAAATATCAGTCACTTCCGTATGTGATTAATATTTCCTTACCATATGTGTAAATCTTTGAGGTTTTTGGGATTGCATTTTTGGTTGTTGTTGTTGAGTTTCGAGTAAGCTATCTGCGCTAGTTGTTTCTAATTTTAAAGTAGCAGATGAGAAGGGGAAGCGGTTAGTCAACACCACCCACTGCTAGTTTTTGGGCTACTCCTTTCATACCGAACATTGGGATGTGACGTCACTCTATCTCGCTGCTCTTTCGGTTTGATCAACATCACAGAAGAGAGAACAACCAGAAAGAAGGAAATTGAAGCCAGTACGAGCACACGTGTATAATATGAATAAAAGCTACAAATGTCTATTTACTTCTTGTTTCGTAAGATACACACACACACGTGTTTATGACAGAATTGAGAACTATCAGTCTATCTCAACAAATCTAATCTAAACAGTCATCCATCCTTTTTTATTTATATGGAACACATTACAGTGAAATTCGCTTAGGAAGAGCTCCACTAACCACAACTAGACACACGCTAATAATTCGTGAAGACACGCTGTTACATCCATTACGAGAATTAGGTGTAGCACTGTATCAACCGGAACATTAATCTTTGTTGGCACTGGCCTAGAGATTATCTCTTCTTCGTTGTTTTATCTATTTTTTTTTACTTTGATGTTACTAATCACCACGTGTTTCAATAACATGTACTGGTCCACTCTGAACTCTCCGTTCCACAGAGAATAGCCTAGGCCTAAATGTGATTACATGAATCGTACGTGACGAAACGTTGTGGCTACAGCTGGAAATCTCCAAGGGACTGTTATTACATATTCTCTAGATACAGCAAATAGGTTTAATCGTCTTTCTACGTGTCTGGAGGTTCATTCGATTTACCCCTTGACCTTTTCCCAATACATACACTGTGACAGCAGCTTGTTCTACCACTAATAATTGTCACAGTGTTCAAGTAATTACATAAAGTAAATTTTAATAACGTTTGTGGAAGTTTATGGTCATATACACAAGGGCCATCTGCGTTAGCCGACCTTAATTTTGAAGTGACAGACTAAATGAAAGGCAGCTAGTCAACACCACCAACCTTTGAGCTGCTCTTGTCAGAGAGAGAATAATGGAATTTGACGGTCACTCTTATAATGCACCCATGGTCCCAAAGTACAAAGTTAAATTTTTTACCCCAGTAGGACAATGAAACGTCGGATCCATAAGTGGGAGCACACTAATTACTGGACCACTCCTCCTATTGTCCCTGACTTCAGGTAACACTTCCATGCACGTGTACAATAAAAGGTAAAATGGCATAAATATGTCAACGATGCCTTGGAAGTCCTGTGTTTCACAGTGTCATTTTCAGTTTGGTTTGTTTTCACTTAAAGCTACTTCACGCCTATTTGCGCTAGCCGTCTCTTATTTAATAATGATAGACTAATGGGAAGTCACCTAGTTAATACACCCACCGCCACCTCTTGGGTTACTTTTTTTACCAACAAATAGTGCGATTGATTCTAACACTATAAAGCCCACAAGGCTGAAAGAGCGAACATGTCGGTGACGAGAATTCCAATCTGCAACCCGCTGATTATGAATCGAGCGTCCTAACAACCAGTCCATGCCAAGTCGTCCCCCGCTGGTACAACGATAAAATCAGAGGTTCGATTCCCCTCAATAGACATAGCAGATAGCCTGATGTGGTTTTGCAATAAAAAAAACAAACACTATGCCAAGCCTCAATAACTTTTAATAAATGTTGAAAATAAATCACGGCAATGTTTATTGTATCTATCTAAATGGAGTACAAATAAGACGTTTAACTACTTGGTCTATTGATTCTACCTACATTTAGGAATGTGCTATGGAAAACATGTCACTAAACTAGTCCTTAGGCACGTGCCACATTAGATACATCTGACGTTAGTCAAGTACCATTCAAGTGGTTGAGTAACTCCCTTCAGATAACCATTCTAAAAATGTCAGATTCGGTTCTAGCGTCAGGAGTGCTCACCCTACGATGAAACAGTCTTCTCAGGTTTGTGTACTACAGTGAGGCGTAATCCACGGGGCTGTGTTTCGAAAAATCACACAAACTGCGAAGGTACGCAATTCATGATGACGAGAAAACCACTTGAAATAGAGCTGTGTTCTAAAAACGGCTGGTATGTGTGTTAAAACTTCAATTAAAATAAAGTACAGAAGAACGTTTTGACCCTCTTAGGTCATCTTCAGTTCTGCACCTTATTTTAATACATATACCAGCTGTCTTTAGAATGCAGTGAAGGCAAAACAATTACCAATCACAGCCGTATTTATTTTGCTCTAGGCTTACATAGTTTGTCTGTTGTAAGACGATATGGCCTTTCTACTTACAGTACTATAGTTTATTCAGGCCGTTCCATCTTGACGTATTAGAGACGTGTGTGTGCGTGACGTAAGAATGTTCAACAAAAACAACAAAATAGCAAAAGCATGCATAGTATTGGTCTTAAGTAGTTTGTTAAATGCCACCCAAACAAGCACGACTGAAAGGGTAATCCCAAGTAGTTCACACTTTATAAAAGTGGTTGAACCCTTGACACAAGCGTTTCTTAAAATTTCAACTGAAGATATAAAAGAAGCTAATTTATTTCTTTAACGGGCAGAAGTTTTGTCTACTACAACTTAGTCGTGTGCTTTTCCCGAATAAGAACTGAAAATAAAAACAAAACACATCGCGTCCTACGTATAGCTAGCCGGGAAACCTGATATGAGGTGAAACTTAACAGTAGAAAAACAATAACAACTCAATATTAGCTGAGCAGAAAGTTGAAGTTAATTTCAAATATCGCTTACGTACACTGTTAAGTTCTGGTTCCTATGACGTGTTATTACTGGATTATTTTACCTTCTGGACAAATTATTGAAACGATTAAACGTTAAACTGAGCCTGAGTTAAAGCTAGTTTAACGCACAACAACTGTGCAGTTCGAAGTCACGAAAAAACGTTAAACCGTCACTATTACGTGTAAAACTCCTGACGTGCCCATGTATACTGAAAGTTAAAAACCACAATGTTCTTTCACACTCTATTAACCGTCACCGTAATACATTCCTATCTACCTAACAGTACGGACATCTGCCTTCTCCATAGTGTTATTCATGCGTTTCATAGTGTGCAAGCGTTATGTTTTCTTGTAGCAAAGCCACATCAGGCTATCTGCTGTGTCCATCGCGGGGAACCAAACCTCTGATTTTAGCGTTGTAAATCCTAAGACTTACCGCTGTCCCAGCAGGGGGCCATGAAAATATACATATTTATATAAAACTTTCATCGTTTTTCTCTACATCCATACCTCAAACTGTATCTCAGCGAGCCACGAAGTCAACTTCATTATTTAAGTTATTTCAATTAACAATGTTCAGTCGAATTCTTTGACAGCTTATCCAGTAACTTTGTCAATACTATATCTGTTTCTCTTAAATATAATTGCTTTTCTGACGTTATGGAACAACACTGACGTTTCGTGACTGAAAAATCTCAACAAAAACAACTGACAGCTCAGTGACAACAACAACAACCGTTTTTTGCAGGACCCCGTGAAGACGTAATCAATCAATGAAAGACAGGGCTGGACATCACCCATCATGTCGTAGATCAATATTCAGTCATCTATACGTAAGGAAATTGAAAGTAGGCACGACTCCCAAGTCAGTACCAACACCTGTTCACCTTACAGGCACATTGGAAGATTATTATGCGTTATTTTCCCTACATATTCTATATATATATATATATATATAACTTACTTCAGGACTGGTTCAAAGTTTCGGTCAAAACGTGCAACTCGGAATCCTCTCAATAACGTTTAGCCTTTTTTAAGCTGTAAAAAATAACAAGAGAAATCTTTCTTGGGCGTCGCAGCTTCCACAGACGTTCACCCTTTGCAAAGAACCCTCTTCAATAGATTTAGCGCATGCGTTGTGTGTTAGTGGTCTGAAAATTATTTATCAATTTTTATGAAAGCTTTATATTTAAAATATACGCATTTTGAAAATATCATTCACGGGATTTAAGTCTCGTTTGCTCAAGACAGATTTAGAACAACAATGAAGCCAGAACTGGTTATTCTTCTGATAATTAAAAGTATTACTTACGAAAGTAGATTATGACCCGTCACCACGTGCTTCTTGTGTGGTGACGTATGAGTTTTTCTTTTCATTACATGAATCCTAATATTCTGAATTTAAAAAGGCTACGTCATCAGTTTAATGTTGGTTCGTTGAGACCCGAACAAAACCTGCGAACCCACTGTAGGGAAATTCCGCATGTGCTGCTAATAACACGTCACAGAGCTGTTACTAAGATCCATTGCGGGTGCCACATACAGATATTTAAATATAAATTAAATAGTATACGGTAAAGAAAAGGTCCGGCTCAGCTTGGTTTTTAAATAAATTATTACGTGAAAATATACGAACATTTTTCGTGTTTTTTTCTCGCAATTTCAAGAAGCAAGTTTTTTGTTTTGTTTTTTAAGACACAGAACGTAAAGCAGGCAAATAAAAACAGTGATATAATCTTTAACTATACTGAGCCGTATAAATATTTAACCCAACAATGGAACACGCTGGAACTTGAATTTATCACCTGAATGGTTTCTTATACACACATTGGTTAAACGGCCATGTCACAGCCTCTTGGGTTTAGATATAGGTACTTCTAGTTTTGAATTAATGGAAAAACGAAGGGCAACCAGCCATCAATAAACGCTATCAAAAGGGCTTTTATACAGCTTTCGAACTGAAGAATGACTGTCACTTTTATAACGTGCCTATAGCTGCTAATGTGGATGGTTTTCAGCGGCGTTACGTTTCGAACCTTCTACCTTTCGATTCGCAGTTCATCACGTTAATTATTAGGCCATGTTTAACAAACTAACACAGACTAACATATTTTTTTGCTTAGATTAAAAGACTGTATCAAAGCAACTTTTAACTTTCACTGCTATATGTGCTCAACAGTATAAGAGTTTGTTGGTCTCATATATTTTTGCAAAGCTACGAAAAGTCCAACCTCACTACCAGTCCCCAGTTTTGAACTGGTAAACTAGAGGAAATACAGCTGCGTAACAGCATACACTACAATATTTTGGAAAACGAGAATAGAAGAACAGGATTCGACTGCCATTATCGTAACGCCATGGACTCTAACATCGACTGCTCGGCATGCTAACCGCGAGGTCAATTTCCTATCGTTACATTGATCTGGTGAAAATTTTGTTCTTATATTATTATAATTTGATATTTTTATGCTGTTTCACAAAATATTGTTCTTGAGGGCTAAAATACCCAATTTATTATAATATTAAATACACGGGTTATAATTGTTTTGAAAACATGCCACGTAATTTTTAAAATCAAGAAATTAGTTTATGTGACACTAGACACAAGCATTTAATACTTTTAGTTTTTTTTAATTAAAAATCAAGAAACGTATCACGTATTATTTACGCTGAAATAAAACACGTGCTATCCGAGAGGTAGGAAACATGATTTCCACATGAAAAACGCAAAAACATTAAATGTTATATACGAACTAAAATCCCCAAGGTTCTTTTGGCTTACTATATAAAACTAAGAAAAGGTTTGAAAATCAAGAAACGGTATAAAAAAGCTCTTTAAAAAGAGAGCATGCTTCATTTACCGTCCGGTTCGAGATTATCTTATAGGTCGCTCTCTAACGGTGAATAGTAGCCACAACAATAATGATGTAAAGAAAGAAATGTAAGGTTAGTTGGTAAACACTGAAAGTTTAAAAACATTTTTTAAAAATTGTCTTAAAGAGGCTGACTGTTATTATATTATGAAAACAGTTTGTTTGTCCTGAAAATGCACGCACACCTTCCTCTGTAAATAGCCAATGCGCACGCATTTTATTTTAACGTACGTAAACGAAAGGCGAAGGTAAGTATACTTTAGTAGCCATTTTGTATAACGAGATATTAAACACTTGTACATTTTCAAAAAGGTCTAGTTATGTCGTAGAATAACATTATAAGTTTATTTATTGATGGTATGGTATTAAGCACGGTAAAGTTTAGTCCTAACTAAACTAAAGCAAAAAAAAAAAAAAATGTCCACAAATTACAGCGTTATTTTACCTCTATTGAATGTAGACCGACCTAATAATGACTTATTAATCAACTGATGTTAGGCTTAAGATAAGTGAATTTTATTAAAGGCTTCTATGTTTGCGATTAGTTATTTTGTATAATTTTAGAATCCCTGTATTTGAATAAGTTCTGTTATTTAAACACACGTATTTCGTTGGTCTCTGCTGGGTTTGTAATATATATACACACACACAACTTATCCACAAATTACGTTAACAAAATTATTTACTTGGGTGCGTAAAGTTGTTAATATAATTTCCAGACACACGTACATAAATTTTCAGGAACACGCGGATGGCTATGCATGTATTCAGTCCCAAACTTTCTGTGAAAATTTATTTATGAAAACGCTGT
This sequence comes from Tachypleus tridentatus, assembly GCF_004210375.1. Classification (NCBI taxonomy): domain Eukaryota; kingdom Metazoa; phylum Arthropoda; class Merostomata; order Xiphosura; family Limulidae; genus Tachypleus; species Tachypleus tridentatus. Next base: position 50,307,387 of record NC_134832.1, read on the forward strand.
AAACCTAAGTTACATAAATCTACGGATTAGGCCTAACAAATTACAATCAACACAAATTTTCAACCACTCCTGTCTGTTTCATTAATTTTGGAATAACAAGGCTACATTTGTGTTATTAACAGAATTACCTCTCTCATTAATTCACCAGTTTTCCCACACTCTTAAAACTTATATGTATGTGTTAACATCACTCTTACGGCATAAAAATTGCTCGCGTATTAAAAGCCAAGTGGTTAAGTGATCGCCTCGTAATCTGAGGGTCGCGTGTTCGAATCGCCGTCACACCAAACATGCTCGCTCTTTTAGCCGTAGGGGTGTTATAATGTTACGATCAATCCCACTATTCTTTGGTAAAAGAGTAGCTCAAGAGTAGGCGATGGGTAGTAACGACTAGTTGTCTTCCCTCATCGCTAAATTAGGACGCAGATAGCTTTGCGCGAAATTCAAAACAAACAAAACTCGTGTATTATACACGTGCCATCGTCAATGAGGTACAGTTGGGTCAAGGCACCTGACTCGACAAATATATCAAAAGCTCTTCATGTGAATTTTAAAGTTGAAGGAAAACAAACATAAAGCAGCACAGACAGCAAATGTGCCAGGCAACATAATACCATTAATACAATAGTCTTTAGTATTCGCCTTTTTAAGGTGTGATATCTATTCACTTTTAGTTTGGAGCAGCAACTGTCTTGTTAATGTTAGTAAAAATATATTTGTTAAAACTGTATATTAATTATTTTATTGTTGCCTGTGAAATTAGGAATTTCTAACTCAAACAGTAGAAACCCGATTATTTATAACTGATACTTTCCAAGTAAATTCACCATTCACGGTTAGGTGCCTTTTTGGTTCATGTGTCTATTTGCATTAAGCTGGTTTTGAAGTGTCTGATATGAGTTTGATAAATGTGAACTAATTAGCAATGTCCGTACCGTGTGTGTGAGTGACTCATGGGTCACTACTTCCCGATTCTTTTATACCAGCAAATTTTTGGAAAACTATGTTAGCATGTAAATGTTTGAGTTTCTGTATAACTGTTTGTTTTTGTTTTATTGAATTTCGCACAAAGCTACACGAGGACTATCTGCGCTAGTCGTCCCTAACTTAGCAGTGTAAGACTAGTGGGAAGGCAGGTAGTCATCACCACTCACCCCCAACTACTGAACAACTCTTTTATCAACGATTAGCGGGATTGACTATCACATTAAAATGCCTCCACGGCTGAAGGGGCAAGCATGTTTGGCGTGACGGAGATTCGAACCCGCGACCCTCCGATTATGAATTGAACGCCCTAACCACCTGGCCGTGTCATGTATTAGCATTTTTGTCTTGATTTATTGTTGGAAATTAAGTACACAGTGGTTTGTGTCCACCACGGGTATCGAAACCTGGTTTCCTGCGTTGTGAGTCTGCGGTGTGAAGTTACTTTGAATTGTTGACTCGGGGAGTGGAGTTAACGTGTCATTTACAGGAATTACAGCCAAAAAACACAGTTAACAAAAAGAAGATGTTAAAATTACAATTTCTTGCAAATCACATAAATACGCAGTTCCTTAACTGGTTACATATTTTACATCCTATCCTGATCACAGCTTATCTTATTTCAACGCAGATGTTAAGTATTTTGTACCTTTGTTGTATTAACTGACATAAGCTACTATTAATTAAAGTTAATTTTTAACTCGTCTTAGCACTAATTCAGATGTTTGGTTTACTCAGAAGAGCATTGGTTTAACTATGTACATAATATGCAAACACGTCCACGAAACTAGATTCTAACAATTTCAGGTCAGTTCAGAAACTGTAAATGTATAATCTCAAACTGTGGAGGATTCTTTAAAGTCGTTAGTGGACTTCACCTTCATCTTTGTGTCTTTAACAGTTTTAATCAGTGGATCTGTCCTTAATCTTCATAACTTGAAAAGCTCCAGTCTGTTGATCTACATTGTTTTAACACCTATAATAGCTGGCATACACGGTTTTAACACCTATAATAGCTGGCATACACAGTTTTAACACCTATAATAGCTGGCATACACAGTTTTAACACTTATAATAGCTGGCATACACGGTTTTAATAACTATAATCGTTGGATACAACCTTTATATAGCTTTAAGGGTTCTTAAATACAGTGTGACCAGTTAGCAATTTCTGCCTACCTAGATGCAATGTTACAACAAGGTGTTATAGCAACCTTTTGTTATCGTCCCTCTAACAAAATGTAAAGGCCCGGCATGGCTGGATGATTAAGGCACTCGACTCGTAATCCGAGGGTCGCAGGTTCGAATCCCCGTCACATCAAACATATTCACCATTTCAGCCACGGGGGCGTTATAATGCGACGGTCAGTCCCACTATTCGTTGGTAAAATAGTAGTAGTCTAAGAGTTGGCGGTGGGTGGTGATAACTATCTGCCTTTCCTTTAGTCTTACGCTGCTAAATTAGGAACGGCTAGCGCAGATAGCCCTCGTGTAGCTTTGCCCGAAATTCAAAACAAACCAAACCAAAAAGTAAAATACAAGACTATTAGTAACTTCTTTTCATATGTTACATGGAAAATAGACATCGTGGTAACGTGTTGTTTTATTGGTTGCAACAGTATTCCTGAATTCCTAACAGTTGCATGAAGATTTTGACCAAGTGACTTGGTCTAGTGCCTCTAAGAGAAAAGAAGAATTCTTATAGAGCAAATCACTTTTCAGCGCATGTGTTAGTTAAACAGAAATCTGGTTTTGTTTAATTTAGAATATTTGGGCTTCGTGATAGGATATCTGGATACAGCCGACTCTGATTTTAAACTGATACACTAAAAGGCAAACAGCTAGTTAAAAACACCCATCGCCAACTCTAAATCGGTCCGGTAGCGTGGATCACGGTTTCTGCAATAAAGGGACTCGAATCGAGAACCCTTTGACAAGTCCCGACACTAGAAATTTTTGAAGTGTTTAATACACAACACATACTTGTTGAGAACTTTCCTTTACTCCATTGCTACAGAATGTTTCGTACCTACCTTTGTGGTGCCGGAAGTGACTGCAGCAACCAGATGCAGTCTCCAATCCCCTGGACCGCCAGCTACGATGTCTGTGAGAATGTCCGCAATGAGCCAGCTGCAGAATGAGAAAAACAAACAGAAGGCTGAAAAATGGAGAGAGCATCTTAGATTTTCTTCCACTAGTCATCGTGGACCCCAACTTCACAGAAACAGTCCTTCACGCCTCAAAAGTGAAATGACTCTCCCAAATTCCATTCGTCAGTTCACGTTTCTAACCAGAAGATCTCAGAAGATTTTCTCCAAACTAAACACACAAATTCTTAACATTCGTCTATTAACCAGTCACTTGTAAGTAGCTGGTATTGTGCGCGACAAAGTTGATGGCAACAATTAGTTGCTGAAACTGTAATACGCAAAAGAGAAAACAGTGGACACAACTGCACTCTAGAATATCATCTGGGATACCCCTTTGTGCACGTGACAGTTAACTGATTGTATGGACGAGTCTGACACTTCGAATATTGTTAGAATAGCTACAACTGTGATGTCACAAAACCTTCATGGCAACTTTCCAGTTAAGTCTGCAACAGAACACATTTTCAATAGAGATGACACCCTTAATGTTGTGTCTAATACACCTTGCAGCGATCGGAGACTTTTTTCAGTTATACCATACGAACATTCCATAACGTTTCTCGCGTTCTCGAGACCAACACGCTCAGCCTTCAAATGTGTTGTGCTTCAAACGTTGGCTATTGCACCGACACTCAACTACGCAAGAGGACTCTCTCTTCCCCACTAGCCAATCGAAATGCTGCTTTGGGTGACGTCGTTAATCAATGCAGTCCACGATGTGAAGACTCGCAGTGGCGGCCAGAGGAAACTACATAGACTTCAATTAGTTGTTCTAACTTCTACCGATAGGTGGAAAATGATAATCAACAACGGGAAAATACGAGACACCAGGAAATATGACAGAATGCTGAACATTAACGTTGTTTTCCTTAGCATCTCCCTGTGTGTGTGGAAATGAACTACATAATACGACCAACAACACACCTGCTGTTCCCTTTTATAAAAAAACAAATGGAGTAGTTGGAAATCTCTGTACCTCATGCTGATTTTTAGTGACCTTTTTTACGTTCACACACTGAGAGTGAGAGACAAACACGAGTGTGTATATATATATATATCTATGCATTTCTTGAATAATTTAACATAAAATTAAATTAACGAACGTTTATTGAACTAGAGCTTTCTCATTTGCACAAACATATAAAAAATGGATATTTTTAGTTAATAATACTGAAGTTGGAGCATAACATTGTTTATCCACTTCTAATGAGTATTACCTATCCACAGAAGCTGAATACCCTTAAATCCAATACTCTTCTCATTTATCTGTTGCCCCCAGCTAGTACAGCGGTATATCTACGGATTTAGAACGCTAAAATCAGGGGTTCGATTCCCCTCGGTGGGCTCAGCAGATAGCCTATGTGGCTTTGCTATAAGAAAAACACACATTTATCTGACTCTCAAGATTAATTAATATTGAACCACAAATGCCATTACCTTGTGTTCATTTGACTGTCACTCCATGTCCATACCACACGTATCTTGGGAACGTTAACTGGTTAAGTAATACCCCTCCACGACAGTACAGAGTTAGTGCGACATCTTTTAAATGGGTAACATTAAGTGGATTGCTATTTTTAATGCAACTTTCAAGACTTCCCAATCAAATTAAAGGCTGCTTTATACAACGAACCGATTAAGAACAATTTCCAAGTCAAGATAAAGGTTGCTTTATACAACGAACTGATTAAGAATAATTTCCAAGTCAAGATAAAGGCTGCTTTATACAACGAACTGATTAAGAACAATTTCCAAGCCAAGATAAAGGCTGCTTTAGAAAACGAACTGATTAAGAACAACTTCCAAGTCAAGATAAAGGCTGCTTTAGAAAACGAACTGATTAAGAACAATTTCCAAGTCAAGATAAAGGCTGCTTTAGAAAACGAACTGATTAAGAACAATTTCCAAATCAAAATATAAGCTGATTTAGACAACGAACTAATTAACAGTAATTGCCAAGTTAAGATAAAGGCTCCTTTAGACAACGAAGTGATTAATAATAATTTCCAAGTCAAGATAAAGGCTGCTTTATACAATGAACTGACTAAAAACAATTCCTAAGTGAAGATAAAGGTTGCTTTATGCAACGAACTGATTAAGAACAACTTCCCAATCAAATTAAAGGCTGCTTTATACAACGAACTGATTAAGAACAATTTCCAAATCAAAATATAAGCTGATTTAGACAACGAACTAATTAACAGTAATTCCCAAGTTAAGATAAATGCTGCTTTAGACAAAAACTGATTAAGAAGTACTTAAAAATGGAGGCGGATTGTGCACTACTTTTGTTTGGGAGTAAACTGTCCACATGTATGTGTGTGTACTTCTGCGCTGTGGCCACAAAATGTGAGATCTATCTCTTGTCTTTCACCTGGGACGACTAGCGCAGATAGCCCTTGTGTAACTGTGCATGCAATTATTAACAAATAAACACGTCGTCCTATCGTGACGTTGTATTCGTTGTCACGTGTTTGCAAATTTGTATTCATATTTTCTTAACATAACACACTTCACCCTCTGTAGAGGTACAGTCAATACTTTTGATTGTGAAATCATGCAAATATAATACTTGAAACAAACACGATGAAAAAGTTAATTGTAAATGAAACACAAACTCTTAAGAACGTAATATTCGCATCAGGTACTTAAAAGAACGAAAGTCAATGCAGTCAGTGGTACTATACATAAAGTTCTTCTTAGACGTTACAAAGTATGTTATCTGTTCATGCTTTTTGATTCTATACATATGGCTTCTTTAAAGTAAAGACTTTTTTTTAAGAACCACCATCTTCAAAATCTCTGCAAAGCTAAGCTGACACGAGCAATAAATGTTGTTAAAAGAAACTACATCACAAAAGTTATTGATGTAGCTAAAAGGTTACGCAAGAGAAGCCCAATGCCACAAAGCGGCTTTTATTCGGAAGTTCACCTTATAACGAGAATACGTGACAAAAAAAGACCATCAGCGTTACAGATGAAAACAACTACAACAAGAAAAAATAAATAAAGAGCTTCTAAACATGGTTAAGTGAACTGTTCCATTACAATAGTTTAAAGAACTGGCATAATTTTTTTAATGATTACTACTTGTCCAATGACAACTATTACTTGAATAACGGGAAAGAAGTGTATACATTAAGGATTTTTAACTTCCATAGTTGTGAACAGAAAAATAATTCATTTCATTGATGTTTATCACGGTGCATCACAAATAACTGAAGAGGTGTTTTTTAGGCCTCTGGCACACAAGTGTTAACCGAAGTACGAGTACATCACAACTGTGTAAATGAATTTTTGGACTCTGAAACAAAATGTTTGACCAAAGGATGTGTGCACAATAAACAACTGAATGACTTTGTCTTATAAAACAAGTTCTGACCAAAGGATGTGTACACAATAAAAAACTGAATGACTTTGGACATGCGAAACAAGTTCTGACCAAAGGATGTGTACACAATAAAAAACTGAATGACTTTGGACATGCGAAACAAGTTCTGACCAAAGGATGTGTACACAATAAAAAACTGAATGACTTTGGACATGCGAAACAAGTTCTGACCAAAGGATGTGTACACAATAAAAAACTGAATGACTTTGGACATGTGAAACAAGTTCTGACCAAAGAATGTGTACACAATAAAAAACTGAATGACTTTGGACATGCGAAACAAGTTCTGACCAAAGAATGTGTACACAATAAAAAACTGAATGACTTTGGACATGCGAAACAAGTTCTGACCAACGGATGTGTACACAATAAACAACTGAATGACTGTCTTATAAAACAAGTTCTGACTGAAGGATGTGTACACAACATCTAACTAAGCAATGTTTGGCCTCTAAACCAGAGGTATTCTAAAAAAAAAACATTATTCGAATGTGATTTTTCTTCCATCCATTTAATCATAACATGCGTGCCATTTTTCCGCTGAAACGCGGATTTCCGCGGTTTTCAAACGGCCAACGATCACCCACGAGATTCGTGTAAATTCGAGGAGAAAATATGAGCGATTTGGGGGCCGGGTAGGTGGTTTTTGAGGAGAAATCGTAATTTTTCAATGTTTATTGCAGAAAAAAAAAAAAATCTGACCGCCATCTTGGAGGCAGTCTCGTTTCGTCTCGTTGCAGGTCTCGTGGTCTGGTATCGTGTGCATACATAAATAAATCAATCTGCTAAAAACTGTAAAATGAAAGTTATAGTTTTTATTAGTTTGATTTAGTCTTTTAATTTCCTTTTGTTATTTTATATTATATATATTGTGTACTTTTCCAACATTGCAATGTCAAAAAACATAAAGAAATTATGTCCCAGACTGCACCAAATCACACCAAATAGCATCCATTTTTTAAAAATTTCTCGGGGGGGGGGCATGCCCCCAGACCCCCCTAGTCAGGCGCCTCTGGCGCCAGGCTATATACCTTTTACTCTTTTTTTTCATAAATGTCATTGGCATGCCTGTCATAAATAAGTAAAGAAATTTTTTCTCACTCTTCAGCATGAATGGTTGAGGATATTCCTTAAGGGGTTAAAAACTATATAAAGGACAACGTTAGATAATATTCCTGTTCCTTTATTTTGTTAGCGAATCCTTAACGACCTCATTAGATGATAATTAAATACGCTGGTTTGTGGAAGGTAATAATTGAATAATTTAACTGATAAAGTACTTGTGTCTTTAAATCGTTTTTGAATTTCGCGCCAAGCTACACGAAAGCTATCTACGCTAGCCGTCCGTAATTTAGCAGTGTAGGACTAGAGGGATGGCAGCTAGTCTTCATCAGCCACCGCCAACTCTTGGGCTACTCTTTTACCAACGAATACTGGGATTGACCGTAACATTATAACGCTCCCACGCCTGGAAGGGCGAGCGTGTTTGGTGCGACCGGGATTCGAACCCGCTACCCTCGGATTGCGAGTCGAGTGCCTTAACAATCTGGCCATGCTGGGCATGAAAATTCTATAAAATAAATAGCTATGCGCTCTATTTCAGGAATGTTTGTCCCTCTTTCGAGGAAAAATCCTAAAACAAAATTGTCCTTGTATACTGTCGGATTGTTTCCAGTTACCATACCAAATTCAACCAACTTTGGCCAAAAATCGTAAACCAAAATAGTCCATGTACACTGTCGGACAGTTACCATACCAAAGTCAGCCAACTCAGGTCAAAAAATCCTAAAACAAACTCATGACTTTACAGTAATCATCAAAGACGAAACGAAGATAGTCCGATGTATCTTTTTTTTTTAACTTGTTCTGTTTACATTTTTGAGAGATTTGTGAATTACCGTAATCTTAGTTCGATTGCATAATGTATCGTTATTATAAAAACTCACACCTGAAAAAACGAATGGACTTTGTACCAGATTATGTCGAGATGTTAACTGTTCCAATGATAAACAAAATAACGAAAAACTTCTTACAAGACTATACAGTTATGGCTGAGAAGAAATAACATCGAACAAAGCTACAAGAAGATGATATTAGTTAGAAACCACTTTGTAACTAGTTTCAGATGAAACCGGTTCCTAGTTTACTACGATTCTTCTAGAGCCAAGTGACGTTTTTGTTTGTTTCTTTTAGAATTTCCCGCAAAGCTAAACGAGGACTATCTGCGCTGGTCGTCCCTAATTTAGCAGTTTATAACTAGTGGGAAGGCAGCTAGTTATCACCACCCACCGCCAACTCTTGGGCTACTCTTTTTATAAACGAATAGTGGGATTGACCGTAACGTTATAACGCCTCCACAGCTAAAAGAGCGAGCATGTTTGGTGTGACGGGGATTTGGAACCCGCGACCCTCAGATTACGAGTCGATCGCCTTAACCACCTGGCCTTGCCAGGTCAAGTGACGTTTTTGTTTTCTACCATATAAGAAAGGGGGTTTCTCCAAACTCATTTATTCGTCATAACGACATAAACACTGCCGTTACAATCTTCAGGTTTTGAATAAGTCATCTTTCCAGAAACACACAAGCAGATTCGTAAACTTTACTAACAAAATAAATCGTAAACATAAAACATAGACCGAAAGGTTATAATGAACATAAAACATAGACTGGAATACAATAGCTATTACCGTCCCGAAAACATAGCGAAAAAAGCACAAGACATCCCTTGGGTAGACATCAAGGATTCATTTGACAAACAGCGGGTATGTAAAGACCTCTTGTGCGACTTAACTAAGTGGGAATCAATTTACCAACCTGTCATTTTACCTCCCTCTCCCCATCGGCAAACTCGGTGGATGTGGACAGAGATAACTAACATGTACAAAGAGATGTCATTTATTTTAACATACGGATGTTACAAAAATCCTTCGTCATACATCACGATACACCTTAATTGCTTTTTAGCAGATGGAGAGGGGAGTTATATGTAGTAAACTTCTGAACTTACTTCCTCAAATGAAAAAAGGAAACACAAGCGGATCGAACCTTGTGATATATTATTAGGATTATGGCCGAAAATATCGATAACAACGGCGGATACCTAAATAAAAAATAAATGTATTGCCATCATCATAAGCTTTTGTTTTGCAACTCCTGTAAGTTTATTGGACTGACTATATTATTTATTAAGTTAATTATTAGTAGTGATCAGAAGTTATAGTTGATAAATACAGGGTGTTCGGAAAGTCACTGTGAACTTAACAGACAAAACTGCTCAGTAAAAGCACAGATAACTGTGCACCTTCTCTGTAAACACACCGTGAAATTTGTTGAGTTGTAGATGAACTAAACAAATATGTTTAGTTGGAGAATACAGTAATAATTCCAAGTTACCGTGGTAACAATACGAACATAGAAGATGACATCTGAAACCGGATTGGTTCGTTAGAACAGTTGTTTACTCACGACAATTAGACAAATATAATCTTAAAGTTTAGTTAATACCAAAGAATACAGGTTAGTTCATAACAGCGGATGAAGTGACGTCACAGGAAATGATGTACACGTGTGCACGTGAACATGAGCAAAACACACTAGAGTGATAAACAGTACCATAACGAATTTACGTTTTGAAAAACTGAGTACAGACGTTAGTATGGAATCATATCAGAATTTAGAACATGTTGATATTTCACCACTGTCACAACCCTAAAGTCCGAGGTTCGAGTTTCGCGGTTAGTAGTGTGTGGATTTGCGCTAAAATAAACAAATAGACAAAAGTTGCCACTTCTTTTCTTTTTGTACGTTTATTTCATTAGCGTTTAATTTGATGAATTTCGCGCCAAGCTATTCAAGGGATATCTTCGCTAGCCATCAATTAATTTTATAGTGATAAGACTAAAAGGAAGACAACTAATCATCGCCAAATTTAGGGCCACCCTGTTGCCAAAGGATAGTGAAGTTGACTCTCACATTATTATAGTTCCCCCACGGCTGAAAGGGTGAGCACCTTCGGTGACGGGATTCGAACACGCGAACCTGCAGTCGAGTGCCCGAACCACTTGGCTTCCCACTAGTAAAAGAGTGTTCACTTCAGTTTATTGTGTTGAGCATCGTTATCCGCGAGTATAATTGACATTCAGGTCGTATTAGTGATGAAGAATGGCTAACCTTTAAGTCGCCATGTTTAACCTAACGGTCACGTTCTAACAAGAATAACATGTAAAACCAAAGGTTAAAAGCGTCAGTGTTCTATAACCTGAAAGCATGAACAGATACAGAAGGAAAAAGATCATTCCTCTCAAGGCCGAGCGTAGTCTAGTAGTTAATGTAGTCGGCAGTAAATCTCGGAGTTCTGGGTTCGCGTCCCGCTGCAACAAAATCGCATTTCGTGGCTGTGAGTACGTTATAGCAGTGACAGTTAAATCTCCCTCTGTGATCAGACAACTGTGTCCCAGGTGTTGGCGGTGAGTGCTGTCGACTCAGCTGCCTTACCTCTAGCCTAACAGTTTAAAATTAACGACAGTCAAACGTGCCACTCCAAAAATTAAAGCATAGTTCATAAAATCAATGTGTAGGTTTGTTTATACCTTCACACTTTCAACAAGGTTTGTAACATAAACACGTCATGCGTGAAACTCAGCTTTAATCCGAGATTTATCATGGGTTTTTAAGATACGCTTCTCTAATATATTTATGCATACAGTCGTTAAAAGGTTCACGACTGTTAGTCTATGCTAAGCCAAGTTACACGCACACACACATTCAGTATAGTACTGTTCGTATTATCTGAGGTCCTTTATGTATCTTACACAGAAAATGGGTAATTTCCTTTCTTCGCTTGTTCCTTACAATAAATGTTATAAAGCTTTTGTTTGCTTGTTGTCAAGCACAAAGCTACACAATAGCTTATGTCCACTACGCCCACCATGAATATCTATTTGGTTTAGTTTGGATTTCGTGTAGAACTAAACGGGGGCTATCTGCAATAGCCATCAATAATTTAGCAATGATAAGACCAGAGGGAAGGCAGTTAGTCAACATCACCCACCGCCAACTCTTGAGCTACTCTTTCACCAACTAACAGCGGGGTTAACCGTCACATTATAACGTCGCTACGGCTGAAAGGGTGAGCATATTTGGTGTGACGGGGATTCGAACCCGCGACCCTCAGATTACGAGTCGAGTGCCTTAACTATCAGGCCATGCTGGGCCTGAAGAATTGGATATTATTCCAAGAGCGTTTCAAAGCATAAAGTTAAACGCTTGTTTCTGGATAAAATATCACAGCTCTATCCTTTAAATCCGATGTCTGACAGCAACAACAAAACAAATAAACGACATATTTGTGATAATCAGTGGACACTTTCTTTCCAATCCAAGTTTTTGGTTTTGAAATTCTGGAAACGTCGGATGTTGGTGGGAACTCAAATCTACGTTATGTCAGTGTATAATCAATAACGGTTTATTTCAAGCGCTATTTTTCGCTCACTGTAGAATTCACGTTTGAGGAAGCGAAGTAGCCAGACACAAATTGTTGGACTGGAGATGTCTCCAAAACGAACATTTTTTACTTATACAAGCATTTAATCTAAAGCTTTCCCTGTTCACGAAGACTGACTTGGAAACTACTAATTTGCTCGTGCGTAAGGAAGTAAAATTGCTTTGAAACGTTCTGGAAATGTATAATAAAACATTTTCTGTCAATAAAACATGTTTTACGAGTGGCCAGGATATTTCTATTTCAGTATAAAACTTTTCAGTAGTTTTTAAATGCTAATGATTATGAGATATATACAGTACATTAGCTATTACATTATTAGTTTAATGGCTCCATCTAATTATTATTGTTATTCAATTATACACCCTTTGAAAGGTTTATTGCACCCCTGTTGAATGTTTCTTTGTTTGTTTTTTCAATTACGCGAAAAGCTACATGAGGGCTATCTGCGCTAACTGTCCCTAATTTAGTGGTGTAAGACTAGAGGGAAGGCAGCTAGTCATCACCACCCACCGCCAACTCTTGGGCTACTCTTTTACCAACGAATAGTGGCACCCCTGTTGAGGAAGGCAGCTAGTCATCACCACCAACCGCCAACTCTTGAGCTACTCTTTTACCAACGAATAGTGTGATTGATAGTCACGTTATAATGCCCACACGGCTGAAAGGGCGAGCATGTTTGGTGCGATGGGGATTCGAACCCGCGAACCTCGGATTAATAACACCTTCCTCCATTGTTTTTGCGTCCAGTTCTTGTATTTCAGACCCCATTGATACCGTTTTTTCTTCATTGAGTTAGTAAGAAGTTGTTTTTTGACTGGTCTCCTTGCCCTTCTAACGCAATTTCGAATGACGTAATATTCCTCAAAATTTCGTCATATATCCCAAAAATAGATCGACCGTACTGCAAAACACAGCTAATGACGCCGTCTGTGTGAAAATATGACTATTAAAGGAAATCAGCGAGCCTACACCGGCCGCCATACTGAAAATATTGTAAAATGACCATTTGTTTCAATTAATTTGCACAATGGTGTAGATGGAAAGGGGGGAACCGATTTCTCCTTTATTTTACATTGATATGTTTTGATTTTACGCGAACCAGGACTCAAGGAATCAGGACTACCTCTAGTTCTACACACATACATTCCTCTTGATGTGAAGAATAAGAGTTTTCTTATATTATTCAGACATTGCTTTTCAGCATGCGATTGAAATTTTTGTTCTTAAAGAACCCTTTAGGTATGGGTTGGTTGCTTTAGAGCGAAGCCAGATCGGGGTATCTGCTGTGGCCACTGCGAGGAATCGAGCCCTGAATTTTAGATTTAGAAATACGCAGGCTTACCGTTGCCCAAGCGTGGGACAAACCTGTAGAATATACAAGTTAGATACGTTTTGTGGCGGATATGGACAGAATTATTCAAAACGTTTCTTATTAGCTTTTAAACCCACAGTAGCGATACATTAAAACATTATAAAGAAATAGACACTAGATAGTTGTAACCCTTGACAAAGGCTAATGTATGGAAGTTTAAATTATTATAATTATTAATATCACTATAAAGCGAATCACAGTTCTTCTAATTAGTCTGTGATGCGATATATTAATTAACACACAAAAAATAACTAACAATTCCGCACTCGTCAGTACAAACATGTCGTCCATTTTGTGCTAAGTCTGCATCAAACTAGCCAATACATTAGCAAGTTGTTATAAATAAATAATATAAAAACTGTTCATATAAAAAGACAAAACATTTAATATTCAACTCATCCACAAAATCGGACTCTATTTGTTTCAAGAAAAAGTAATTATAGTGGATTCAAGGACGAGTTTTCTTCTCCACGAGGGTAACAAATCACTTACGACTTCAAAGTTAATCAGTCTGTTTCATTGATGATGCTAGGCTGACAAGAAACAGACTTCTTAGTAGCTGGGTGGAATGACAGGGTAAAGATTTTCTGATGATCAATGACGCATAAGAGCGAATTTTGTTTTGTTTTTCCTTTGGTTTTGGTTTTCTGTCTTACCAATCATTTTCCTGCATCAGACGTAACGATGCCTGACCTGAATACACTACACAACAGTGCACACCAACAATGATGAATCAGAGCGAAAATCGTGCTATACGAGTTACTAGTGTATTTAATGGGGCATTCCTCATCTATCTACCATCATAATTCTGCTACCGTCTTTCCACGGGCAGATAAAAAAAAGAAGAAAGGACAATGACGTGGATTAATCTGTTATCACAAGAATGGATTTAACGGTTAATGAATCATTTTATTCAAACAATATGGTATTTTTTTAAACACAGCTTAAAACACTTTATCTCTGAAACAGCTGACAGTGAAATTCATCAAATTAACGTAGACAGCAAAGACGAACTTTATTATTTATAAAAGTGAAATTGAAAATACAGTTTTAATGAATAAAATAGCATAGGTCTCAATGATGTATTTCATACAAAAATTACTAAGTCCTACAAATATTTAAAAATGGACGAAAAACAGATGAACAAAAAGCACTTGTTTTAAAAAGCTACATAACCTCGAACTCAGAAACTAATTACAGTGCACCAATGGTAAAATTCCTCAACATTATGAACTGCATTTGAATAGCTGCTTACGAATTTCCAGCAGTTCGTGAAATAGCTGTCATAGTTATAGTTAAAGGCACAATAACCTTGGCATATATTTTACCTGGTTTATTTCACAGTAACAGAAACTGAGATAACATACTATGAAAAAGTATGTTCCACTGACTCCTAAACACAACTGGATCCAAAATGCAAGATGGTGGATTCTGACGTGCAAAATCTATACATCCAAATATGAAGATAAGAAACCCACAAACTTTATATTAAACCAATTAACAGACTTGAAACTGAGAACTTCCACATTCTTCTTCAACTTTTCCACGAAGGTCTGTTTTAAATTCGACATCAGATATCATTAAATCGACGACATCTTTAGACGCAGAACTCTATTAAGTGCACTAGTAAAGGCCTTCATAATTAAACCGTGAAAAAGGGGCCTTGAACACAACCATCTCCAAACATTCATACTGGTTCAGAAGAGTAATCGATTTTCGATGTCATACAACCCAACATTCATTTTATAATTGAAAATTGAAAAAAAATTATCCATACAATCGGGAGTTGAAACTAAATTTCACAGACGAAAAGCTGATCATCAGTAGAACAGAAACTGGGAACCTTTTGAAGTGCATTATGCAAATAGCATTTAATATATGCTCTGCAAACAATTTATATAATGAACTACACACAATTTTTAAACTCTTCATAAAAAATAAGCAATTACCTGTAAGAAGTTGTTAAGAAAGTAATTAACACGTCAAACAAAAACCACAAATCTTATAGATGAAAACAAGTTTACCATCACTACAGTTCCTCACTTAGAGGCATGGCAAGGCCAGGTGGTTAAGGCACTCAAGTCGCAGTCTGATGGTCACGGGTTCGAATCCCCATCACACACCAAACATGTTTACCTTTTCAGCCGTGGGGGCGTTATAATGTTACGATCAATCCCACTATTCGTTGGTAAAAGAGATGGCGGTGGGTGGGGATAACCAACTGACTTCCCTCTGGCCTTACAAATTAGGGACGGTCAGCTCAGGTTGCCCTTGTGCAGTTTGCGCAAAATTAAAAAACAAACAAATGTTACATTAAATATATGTATTGGGGAAACCCTAATTAGATTATGGAAATGGCTAATTAAGAACCATAACGATAGTATAAATAGTTAATCATAGAAAAAACGTATATTCATATCAAGAACCTTATTACCACCAATTATTTCACTGGCAAAAACAACAACAATAACAGGACCATCTAAAAAATGAAATACAATTTACATAAACACTTTTATATCGTAGAAACTGGGATAAATAGTCGACCCTCAAACTTGGTTTGGTTTGTTTTGAATTTCGCACAAAGCTACTCGAGGGCTATCTGCGCTAAACGTCTTTAATTGAGTAGTGTAAAACTAGAGGGAAGGCAGCTAGTCTTCATCACCCACCGCCAACACTTGGCCTACTCTTTTACCAACGAATGATGTGATTGATCGTAACCTTATAACGCCCCTGAGGATGAAAGGGTGAGCATGTTTGGTGTGACGGGGATTCGAATCCGTGACCCTTGAATTAGGAGTTGAACTCCCTAACCACCTGGCCATGTCGGTACCCGGTAAAATAAGAAAATATATAAATGGGAATATTTGGATATTTATCTGTCGTTGTCTTGAATGACTTTATCATTAGGGTTTGACCTATTTTGTCGATGTTCAATAGTATTGTTATGACTTAGACATTGTTTACAGTATATAAAAACTAGAAAAACATAACTTTTATAATTCTGATTTGCTTCTAATATTACAAAAAAAAAAGGTTTAAAATATTTTATATATATGTGCGTGAACTATAAAGGTAATTTTTCTGAACTTTTACCAAAATGTAAAACTTTCGAGAATGCATTAAAATTTTTTAACAACAACAAATTGTTTTCAATGATAACGTGTTTTTGTTGAGATATTTAAGGATTTCATTAAGTCTGAGGTTCAGGCCCGGCATGGCCAGGTAGTTAAGGCACTCGTATGAGGAATCCCGTGTCATCAGTTTTAGCCAACATTTTATGACACAGACTGAATCTCAAGCGATCAATCAGCCTTACACCCACCACTATACAGGTACAAGTATGTTGATGATACAATTGCTGGATTCACATTTACAGAACACAGTTTTTTTTCAATCACGTTAACTCGATACACCCCAACATTAAGTTCACCTGCGAACAGGAAAAATGTAACCAACTAGCATTTCGTAACTTCAAGATCACTAGAACTGATACACAATTCAAAACAGAAATCCACAGAAAAATCACCCATACAACACTTCATCAACATCAACAAATTTCCTCCAAAAACCGTGGAAAAAATTATACCCACACACCTAGACAAACAATAACCAAACAACAATAAATCCCAAGATACAACAAACTACAGAACCTTACACTGCTGCATACCATATGTTCCTGACATCAACAAACAAATAACCATTTGGAAAAAAACTTATAACAAAACACAACATTCCAGTAAACACCAAATTTATTCAAAAACCAGGTTAAAACTAAAGTCCATATTATGTAAAAACTACACTGACAAACACTACACCAACATACAATGTAACAACTGCCACGACTTCTATATTTGAGAAACAAGCAGAAAAATGGAAACTAGATTCAAAGAACACAAGGAAACACCTTCACAAGTTTTTGAACACTGCAAGTCAAATAAACAAAATATAATCATAGAAAACTCCCAGACATTAAGTAGGGAAACAAATATAAACAAACGGAAAATCAAAGAAGCCCTACTTATACAACAACTAAAACCAAAATTAATGTAATGTTAAGGAACACCTTTATACCTATACTAATTAATAACCTAACATACACCTGCAACGCCCCCTACAATCACGTACTCGTATATACTCTCGTCCCTAAAAAGTGTTTGTTTTTGGAATTTCGCACAAAGCTACTTGAGGACTATCTGTGCTAGCCGTCCCTAATTTAGCAGTGTAAGACTAGAGGGAAGGCAGCTAGTCATCACTACCCACCGCCAACTCTTGGGCTACTCTTTTACCAACGAATAGTGGGATTGACCTAATATTATAACGCCCCCACGGCTGGGAGGGCGAGTATGTTTGGCACGACGCGGGCGCGAACCCGCAACCTTCGGATTACGAGTCGCACGCCTTACGCGCTTGGCCATGCCAGGCCTCCCTGAAAAGTGTCCGGCAACGTTCACTTTCAAACTCTCTTTGTTAACCTGAAGATGATGACCTAGGAAGATCGAAACTTTGATCTCTGCCTATCAATAAAAGTGTTACTACCCATTCCAGCCGTTCGGAGTGAAAGGTTGCGTGAACAGTCACGTGAAATTCGTTCGCTAATAGGATGAGTCGCAAGCAAAAATGCTCTTAGGAGAAATGCGTCTAAAAGAAATACGTGAGAACTGTACCTAGAAAGGAAAATAGAAAATTGAATTGTCTTTATCCTTTATAGTTATCAAAAGCAGTTCGAGAAGAAAAACACACTTTGAATTAAGATGAATCAGCTCGCTTGTAACTGCTGTCGTGATAAGCTGAGAATCATGCCTGAAGAAATACTATAAATCTATTTCATTAAATCTTTCAAAGGAAAATGTACAAGTATGTAAGTTATATGAACAAAAAGAAACTCGATTACAATTTATCCATCAAATGTTATTTAATTAGGTATAAAAATACCCCCATCTTCTTCCCCAGTTTTTTATTGTGTCATTAATGTTTATTTCAGAGTTACCTTCGGACTCTCCCAAACACATTTGATTCACGACGACAAGCCAAAGTTAGAAGACGTGCGTGTGTTGGAATCGCAGTGTAATTGTTATTACAATGGCTTTCCTCTTTTGTTTCTCGTTCAGAGCAATAAACAGCATTTATACAGATTATATACGAAATGGGAACTTCGTTTTTATGCAGTAAAACATCATTAGAATGACACGTATATCTTGTCTCGATCACGAGACTATAAATTGTAAGAATGCGAGTTGGACGGGTAATTTAAAATCGGAAACCCTAACGACATCACGTTTGGGAATATGACAGGAGTCCTCACAGCGTATAACATGTAACCATATGATAATTACTTCTACAACTTTAACGTACTTTAGTAAATGTTTCACATCTGATAAAAAAAACAACATTAACATAGACACAATAAATTCTTTACACTATATAAATTATATGGACAAGTGGCGCCAGCTATTACTGAAAAAGGTAAATGCAATGAGTCAATCCTATTTCTTCAATAAGGCATGATGAAAGAGCTAGATGGATGGGTCAGTGTTTCTCAACTTGTTTTGCTAAAAGCACAACTCTACAATTTCTATGGAAACGACTTAATGTTTTGTTGTCCAGACGACAGTGACGTAGCAGGGGGAAACACGGATGAAGTAATGTAGATGTTTTTTGTTGTTTTTTTCTGTTTCGCGCAAAGCTGCACGTGGGCTATCCCTACTTCAACAGTTTAAGAACTCTCGGCCTACACACTGTGGGATGACGGTACCATTATTACGCCCCTACGGTTAAAGGGTGAGCAAGTCTGGTATGACGGGGATTCGAACCCTCAACCTTCAGACTGCGAATGGAGCACCATAACCACCCGGCCATGCCGGGCCTGAAATCATGTAGAAAACAAATACCAAACATTTCGCTAAAGTCTCGTGACACTCCGGTTGAGAAACACTAGGCGTAGTTGGAAATGTTAGGTGAATTTTTTGACACACGTGAAAAAAAATGTCTCATGGTATAAAACCAAGATAACACACATCTGTTTATTCACATAAAAAAATAACTCAAAATTAATTTAAGCTGTCATGATGTCAATGTATTTAAGAATTAAAACACTTTAGAACTTGCACTTTACTGAAAAGATATGAGCAGTGATGGTAACAGTACGTGATTTGATTTAGTGTAATAAAATATTACCATGTGGAGAGCACTTTACCGGTTTATCAGGATTCAGGACACTTCATACAAGTAAACACGAGACCACTTGCGAACAGTTTTATAAACATGAAAAAAAAGCTAAAGGAAGCACATTCGCTGAGCCTGTTTGTTTGTTTTGGAATTTCGCGCAAAGCTACAAGAGAGCTATCTACACTAGCCGTCCTTAATTTTGCAGTGTAATACTAGAGAGAAGGCAGCTAGTCATCACCACCCACCGTCAACTCTTGGGATACACTTTTACCAACGAATAGTGGGATTGACCGTTACATTATACCGCCCCCACAGCTGAAAGGGCGACCATGTCTGGTGCGACTGGGATTCGAACCCGCGACCCTCGGATTACAAGTCGAACGCCTTAACCCACCTGGCCATGCTGGGTCTCGCTAAGCTTCACTACATGGTTATATATCGTGCGCGCGCGCACACACACAGTGACGTAACCGATTAATAAAGACGCTTATCCAACTTATTGTTATTTCTTCATTTATAACAGGGCTTTCGTTGCTAAGTTACAGATTATCTTCACCACATGACAAGCTGAATGTTGCTATTTTACAAATTATTGTATTTTCACAATAAGTGGTATGTTGCTTATTAAGACCCGCTGACATCCTACAATGATAAATGCAACCAATAATAAATGAGTAAAATACAAATAAACAGTTTATAATCATTCTTCCCGAAACCATCAGTTCAATACTCTCTCTTACAGCGGCGTTTTCGGTCCTAAACCTAAGAATACCCGACGAGGTTAAGCCTGCTTAGCAATATTACCAAACAACAAAGCAGAATCGTCATATGTAAAGCTTCATGTACCATATCTGTCACACGTGGCTAATGTTACTATTATTTAACTTTTTTGTTTGTTAAGACAAAGCCATCTGCTGTTTTCCACTGTTAGGAACCAAACACCGAATTTTAGTACTGTAAGTTCGTAAACTTACTGCCGTCCCACAGGGAGACTTACTATTTAAGAAAGTTAATGTTTTATATTCAGCTAGCTAATACTATAACTTACTAAAACAATCACTGAATTATTCAGTATACGGCAAGTTCTTGCCAGTTCATAGGACTGTGCGAATGTACGACAATTAGTGTACCTGGTCTATTTCTACCCGTCACAAGCCACTGTAGTGTTTGAGAGTGACCTTGTAAAAGTAATACAGTCCAACGACCAGACTCGAAATAGAGGTCTCATGAAGAAAACAAACCAAAAGTGACCAGTTCTTGAAAATGAAAAATAGCTTAATATAACTCAACATACAATTTGAAGAAATTCAGATGTAGTCTTAAATCTCAGTGGTGCAGAAAGTACTCAGTGTGTGAGGTCTGGAGATATAAAATTATTAAGATCCTATGCTAATTGTATAACCCATACGGAGTCAGCGACCACATGGCCCCACTCAGTCTCGAAGGAGGTTTGTGTTATGTGTAATTCGAGGGTGTAGTTTCTTGTAGCAAAGCTCCATCGGGCTATTTGCTTTATCCACCTCGGAAAATTGACCCCAAATTTCAGCTTTGTAAATCCGAGGGCTTATCGCTGTTCCTGCGATGGACGTGTTAATTTATAAAATAAATTATCATAATATCTTTGTCAAATATTGTGTATAAGAATAAAAAACGTTATGTGTAATTCGAAGCTACTATGTTAATTTATAAAATAAATTATCATAATATCCTTATTAAAGATTGCATGATTGTATTCTAAGAAAAAGCTGTTTAATCGAATTATTTTGTAGAAAGTTAAAAGAAATCAGTTTTTAATAGTTTTTATGTTATTTTTAACTTACGTACACAGCAATCATACGTTAGAAGTTTAATAAAATGTTTGAACTGTCACGTGTCTTGAGAGAATAAAAATACGTCAGTATTAACTTAAATATCATTGGCTTAAAATTCTTCAAATCTCGCTACCTCACTTAAATTTCTTAAAATCTCGCTACCTCAATGTTTTTTTTATTTATTTTGATTATGAAAATTGGGCGTATCCTTGTTTATGCCTACGTCCGCACCGTGGGCAGAACCAGCGGTTCGTTCGTGCAGGGCACCAACTCGAAAGGGAGGGGGGGGATGCCAATTGCCCGATTTGATTAACAAAGAGAACTAATGGTTGGGATGGGGGTGCAGGATTTATATGTCACACAGGGCGCCATCAAACATCAGTACAACACCGTTCATACAAAATTTATATGTCACACAGGGTGCCATCAAACATCAGTACAACACCGTTCGTACCATATAGTCTGACAAAAACGGTGAAGTCATTTTTACATTAGTCCCATACCCCGATGTGCACGTGGGTAAGATCAAACAATGACACATTATGATGACGAGAAACCCACTTGAAGGAAAAATGTATTATCAAGACGGCTGGTATGGGTATTAAAACTTTAATTAACATAAAGTACAGAACAAAGTTTTGACTTTCTTAGGTCATCTTCAGGTTAACAAAGAGAGTTTAACCTACTTTATTTTAATTAAAGTTTAATACCTATATCATCCGTCTTGAAAATACAGAAATACATTATTTATGAAGTACCTTTAGTAAATTAATCCTACACGCGATGAATGTACATGAAGGTTATATCAATTACATCAACATTCTATGGGATATTAATGGGACTATTTTTTTTTTACATGAACCTTATATCAAAGACGAAAATAACAAATGATGAACTGCTTGTCTTTCAATATTTGCACAACGCTACACAGGTGTACTAACCGCCTGGCCAGTCCCAGTACTCAACTGATAGAATAGTTAACTGTACCAACTACCAATCTGATCGAACAATAGAATCTTATAACTTAACCCAATCACAAAGTGCAGAACACAATTTTTGAAGCAACGAGACTCGAGCCATGGATCCTCAAAAGGTACGACTTAACACACACAAAGAAAAGTAAGGATTACAACTAAATAAGTTTCACAATTTTGATTGGATTGTAAACAAATGACGTAAGTGACGTTTGAGAAACGCATCAAGACAATGCTCTTTCCGACGGTTTATGAATATAAATTATCTAGTTACCTCTCCATTAACAGCCGGAAATTACCACAATGTGCATCTGCTTTAGTTACGAATACAGTATACCCTCACCTGTTCGCGGTTCCCCATTCGCGGCCCCGCATATTCGCGGGTTAGGCTCTTAACCCTATCGCATCGTATGCCGGTATACCAAGCTAACGTCATAAAAACGAATACTCGGTAAACCGGGTTTTTGTAGGTCATAGAGACTAAAAGCGCTTTTCGAGGGTATGTCTGTATTTACTCTCTCAAGCAGTTTTATCGATTGACGTCTTTATCGAACAATTATTACTGAATTGTACTGTACTGTATTATTATTACCTGAACTGTGCGTGCTGTATTTATCTGTCTAAGTTTGCCTTTAAATTTGTTCCACTTTCTGTCAATTCTAATACATGTGTTGTACGCATAGAAAATGACTTTACGGTACAGTAATACAGTATGGGTAACTATACTATGTACGTTTCTTTTTGATTAAAATATTGTTGCAGTACAAAATTAAAATGTGTTTACATTATCATTACTACATTAGTGAAATACATGACTGCATGCAATATTACTACATTATTACTGTATTAATGAGTAAGAGTGTCTTTAGAAAGTGTCTGGGAAGCATTTAGTACCGTATATAATCTCATACATAGAAGTTTTAAAACTGCATCCAATATTCGCGGTTTTTCGCTATTCGCGGGGGGTAAAGAACGTAACCCCTGCGAATAGCGAGGGAATACTGTACTGCTAAGTTGCACATTTAATCGCGACGTTTAACAGAGCGAAGCATAAACCTCTCCTATAATATTAGTCTTTGTATCTATCATCATACATATGGCATGCACCTTCAGATGTACACTCTTAGATGCACCTTACATTCGTTTGTAAGAAATGATAGGAAAATGTGCTTCTTTATAACATCATAAACAGTAAATGTGCAATAAAAATACATAGAGGGATAAAAACTGAGAAGTAAGACTTACTGTTTTCAAAAATTTAAATAATGTGAAATTAGATGGAGGAACAACCTTTCATATCATCCTGTGTCAAGTACGGTGCTGATGGTTCAAGAAGTGAAGAAACGTGTAAGGAACAGATGTATGGAAAGTGCAAACAAAGTGACACAAACTTATCTTTATGTATTAATCTGTATCATTAGATGTACACCTGATACTGTATCTTATATAATTTGTATCTTTAAACGTAATTCTACACGTGTATTTTATAATATATAATCTGTATCTCTAAACGTAGTTCTACAGGTGTATTTTATAATATATAATTTGTATCTTTAAACGTAGTTCTACACGTGTATTTTATAATATATAATTTGTATCTTTAAACGTAATTCTACACGTGTATTTTATAATATATAATCTGTATCTTTAAACGTAGTTCTACAGGTGTATTTTATAATATATAATTTGTATCTTTAAACGTAATTCTACACGTGTATTTTATAATATATAATCTGTATCTTTAAACGTAGTTCTACAGGTGTATTTTATAATATATAATCTGTATCTTTAAACGTAGTTCTACACGTGTATTTTATAATATATAATCTGTATCTTTAAACGTAGTTCTACAGGTGTATTTTATAATATATAATTTGTATCTTTAAACGTAATTCTACAGGTGTATTTTATAATATATAATCTGTATCTTTAAACGTAGTTCTACAGGTGTATTTTATAATATGTAATCTGTATCTTTAAACGTAGTTCTACACGTGTATTTTATAATATATAATCTGTATCTTTAAACGTAGTTCTACACGTGTATTTTATAATATATAATTTGTATCTTTAAACGTAATTCTACACGTGTATTTTATAATATATAATCTGTATCTTTAAACGTAATTCTACACGTGTATTTTATAATATATAATCTATATCTTTAAACGTAGTTCTACAGGTGTATTTTATAATATACAATCTGTATCTTTAAACGTAGTTCTACAGGTGTATTTTATAATATATAATCTGTATCTTTAAACGTAGTTCTACAGGTGTATTTTATAATATATAATCTGTATCTTTAAACGTAGTTCTACAGGTGTATTTTATAATATATAATCTGTATCTTTAAACGTAGTTCTACAGGTGTATTTTATAATATATAATTTGTATCTTTAAACGTAATTCTACACGTGCATTTTATAATATATAATCTGTATCTTTAAACGTAATTCTACACGTGTATTTTATAATATATAATCTGTATCTTTAAACGTAATTCTACACGTGTATTTTATAATATATAATCTATATCTTTAAACGTAGTTCTACAGGTGTATTTTATAATATATAATCTGTATCTTTAAACGTAGTTCTACAGGTGTATTTTATAATATATAATCTGTATCTTTAAACGTAATTCTACACGTGTATTTTATAATATATAATCTGTATCTTTAAACGTAATTCTACAAGTGTATTTTACATAATCTGTATCTTTAAACGTAGTTCTACAGGTGTATTTTATAATATGTAATCTGTATCTTTAAACGTAGTTCTACAGGTGTATTTTATAATATATAATCTGTATCTTTAAACGTAGTTCTACAAGTATATTTTACATAATCTGTATCTTTAAACTAATTCTACAGGTGTGTTTTATAATATGTAATCTGTATCTCTCAACGTAGTTCTACAGGTGTATTTTATAATATATAATCTGTATCTTTAAATTACTTCTATAGGTGTATTACTGCAGATGTATTTTATAATATGTAATCTGTGTCTCTATACGTACTACTGCAGGTTTATCTTGTAATATATAGTCTGTGTGTTCATAAATACTCCTCTGTGTGTATCTTGTATTCTTAGTTGCATTTTTCCAGGTGTATCTTATCATATGTAATCTGCGGGTGGATCTTATAACATATATTTTGTATTTTCAGATGTACGTTTTCAGTTGTATTATATAATTCCGCATCTTTAAACGCGGTTCTGATGTATCACGTGTCTAACATCTTCCTCGTAGAAACCCTATGGTATGTTATTAATGTCACTTAGTTTTTCACCAGTCTTTTAGCGACATCTAGAGAGACCTTATGACCGTCCACTTTCCACAAGCTATGCTGTCCTCTCACGTACAATTAACTACTAGTGGTTTTCAATAAACTTCGTCATCACCATGCGCTTTCTGAGGTCAGGCTTATCAAATTTTATGGGTACTTTAGTTGATATAAAACCCGTAAGATGTAGAGTTTATTTTAGAGGGGGTTTCCGCTACATACCAGTTCCCCCAACGTTCCTCCACGTGTACTTAATCTCCTTGAGGCAGTAATGGAAACGTTTCATGAACCAAGTGTGTGAAGCTCAAACCCCAGAACTATAAAGCAAGTCCTAAGAAGCAATAAGTTTAATCCTCGACTATGAAACGATAAATAAATTATCTTATTTTCCAAACAGTATACAGTAATAAATAAATATAATTACTGTCAAAAACAAAAATCTACAAATACAGCCCTGCTTCTCAGAGAAAAAGCTGAGAGCTTGAAACGTTAATATTTGCGCTCAGAATCTCGAGTTGATCAAAACCCAGCTAACCCTATGAGCTGAAAACGAAGAAACAGACAAAATGCATTACAGTTACTACGACTTAGTTCAGTTGTCACTGCGTCTACACAAATGTACTTATCTCTGTAATAAACAATGCAGTTCAGTTGAAATAGAAAAGTTATATAACTGCTTTGTTTGAGGATATACGAAACACGGGCAGTTAACTTAGAGAACAAAAACAGTAGGACGCATGCGTAGAAAGTGGTTGTGATCAAGGAGAAAGTTTCACAATAAGCTATCTGTGCTCAGCCTACAACGGGTATCGAAAACCTAATTTTAACGTCGAATCCTGCAGCCTTGCCGCCGAGTCAATGAGAGGTCCATGTGGGGGCCGCCAGGTTTTTCTTTCCTTTACGAAATGTCTATTTCTTTAGTTATCCGGTTATTGTTTCACGTTAGCTACCCAGGCTAAAGTTTTTTTCTTTGCCAATTGTCTATTTCTTTAGTTACTCGGTCTTTGTTTCATGTTAGCGATCTAGGCGCAGGTTTTTGTTTTGCTAATTGTCTATTTCTTTAGTTACGTGGTATTTGTTTTATGTTGGTCTCCACAGTGGATAAACAGCATTCCGTCGTGCCCAATTCAGGAACATTAAATGTTTAGTATTCCATTCAGGAGTAGTAGTACTACCAATATATTCCATGGTTAAAGTATTTGACCTATCTTATTTTCAATTACATTTAACAGAAAATGATAATAAATGAAACTTTTAATAGTTTGTACGCTTTTAACGTTCAGAAACATCAAAAAGTCCAAACCAACGACATTCATGTACAAAAAGGAAGTTTGTTCTTCATCGGAACACGTGCATGTTTGCAGCACGCTTGTAGCAAATCCTCCATTCTGTGTGGAAAATGAAACATTATTAATAGTGGAATATTTGTTATCTCACGTAACATGTTCTTAAAGCTATTAATAGTGTTTCTTCACTTTTTATATACGGCCATATTCTTAAAACTGTTACTGGTGTTACTCACTTTTTACGTAGCATGCTCTTACAACTATTATCAGTACCAGCTGATTACCCGTGGTGCCGGAGCATTAGATCTGCGCGTGACGTGTCATGACGTCATATCTGCACCCTCAGAATGGAAAAAAGGTCTTCGTAAAGGGAAACGGAGGCAAATTGGGAAAATCGTGACCCTTATTGCAAATATACATATACACAGAATAAAAATTTTGCGACACTGGAGATCCACATCACGTAATAAAAAAGTTTATCCCGTATCATATAAGCAAGAGTTCCATTACGGTAATATTACTCCACTTTTTGCGTAACATGTTCTTACAACTACGCTACTCCACTTCTCAGTTAGCATGTTCTTAAAGCTATTATCAATGTTACTCTATTCTTCATATAGTGTATTCTTACATCTCTTTACAATTTTATTTCATTTTTTACACGACATACTCTTACACTGACTGTTAGGTCTGATTCCTCGGATATTCTCACAAAGCTACACAAGGTCTTTTTGCACCAGCCGTCTGTAATGTTGAACTTACAGATTAGAGAAAGAGTAGCTGGAAAAGAGCTGTCAACACACTTAGGACACTTATCTAGCTGAGCAGCTGGATATGACTGTTACTCTTATAACACACTCAAGTCCTGAAAGTAGGAGCATAATTTTCCGGCAACATAGACCCTTGAATTCATCGTCCAGAACGTTAACCAAAAGGCCACGCCCAAACCCGAGTACTGTTACTTAACTTTCAATGCAAAACATTCTTAAGCCTACTAATACGTTGCTTCACATCGTATACAATGCATTCTTAAACCTACTAATACGTTGCTTCACATCGCATTCAACGCATTCTTAAACCTACTAATACGTTGCTTCACATCGTATACAACACATTCTTAATATTACTGCTATATTAAACTGCTTCTATGTGTTATTTTATTTTTAATGTAAAACATTCTAAGACAACTGATAAATTAACTTCACCTTTTACAACACATTCTTCAAACTACTACCACGTTACTTCGTTTCTTTATACCATATCCGTAAGATAACATTTACCTCTATAGCTACAATAAATCATTTACAGTATACAATATTTGATCTTTAAAATCACTTGGAGTTATAAAAGCTAGGGTTAACAGTACTAGTGGAGTTTAAATACAATATTTATACACTACACTCTGTTGTAATTACTGAGGTTCTGTCATAACAGATAGAATATTGCATTCTGCTTTAAATAAACAAAACAAAACAAAAGCAAAACTGCATGTGCCCCCAGTGGCTCAGCGGGATGTCTGCAGACTTACAACGCTAAAAACCGGTTTCGATACTCGAGGTGGGCAGAGCAAAGATAGCCCATTGAGTAGCTTTGTGCTTAATTCAAAACAATAACAAAACGCATGCTTCCCTTTAAACGAAGCCCCCCGCGAGTGCAGCGGAAAGTCTACGGATTTCCAACACTCAAATCAGGGGTTTGATCCCACTCGGTGGGCTCAGCAGATAACCCGATGTGGCTTTGCTATAAGAAAACACACACTTTTGGCCCGGCATGGCCAAGTGGGTTAAATCATTCGACTCGTAATCTATGGGTCGCGGGTTCGAATCCCCAAACATGCTCGCCCTTTCAGTCGTGGGGGCATTATAATTGACGGTAAATCCCACTATTCATTGGTAGAAAAGTAGCTAAAGAATTGACGGTGGGTGGTGATGACTAGCTGCCCTCACTCTAGTCTTACACTGCAAAGTTAGGGACGGCTAGCCCCTCGAGTAGCTTTGTGCGAAATTCAAAAACAAACCCTTTAAACGACCCATCCATCACACAGCGTCAACTTTCTAAACTAGAGCTGGTATATCATACACTAATTAAATCATCCAATCATGTTCAACCACAGTAATTCGCTTTACATCTATCTATTAGTTCATGCATCACTAAGTTTAAAGTTTTTTTTTATTGAGTGTTGTTTTTGTTTTTTTCGAATAGGAAAATAATTTATCGCCTCAGTCACTTACCAGTGCAAAGGATGGAAAGTTTATATACAATCACTTCTCTGTAAAGCTAATGATAACCGAGCAAACACCCTCTCTATCAACTTACAGAAAGAAAAAACAACAACTTGATTTCACGACGTTTAAATTGACTCTTTTACAACGGAAACTGGCACTGCAGGCATTATTGTATTTAATAGCGCGAGCCACGTTTTACGTGGTAAAAAAGTAATAACTGTAATTAACTTGTAGTTAAGAACTCCTGTTCTCATGAAATATGCATGGATTCTTTGACTTATTATCTTCTTCTGATTAATCATACGACTTGTCCAAACTACTGTCAGCAGCTTAAGTTTAATGAACCACGATGCGCTACTTGTTTGACTCGCATCCTTACTCGGTTCTTGCAAAATTAATCATTTATTACAGTCCGGTTCCCCAGTGGCACAACTGTATGTCTGCGAGCTCGTACTACTAGAAACCGGATTTCGATACCTGTGATGGGCAGAGCACGGATAGCCCACTGAGTAGCTTTGTGCTTAACTTCAAACAAGCAAAACTTGCAGTTAGCTAGCAGTCGAAATATTACTAAAATAAATAGTCTGTTTGTTTGTTTTTTGAATTTCGTGCAAAGCTACTCGAGGGCTATCTGCGCTAGCCGTCCCTAATTTAGTAGTGTAAGACTAGAGGGAAGGCAGCTAGTCATCACCACCCACCGCCAACTCTTGGGCTACTCTTTTACCAACGAATAGTGGGATTGACCGTCACATTCTACGCCCCCACGGCTGGGAGGGCGAGCATGTTTAGCGCGACGCGGGCGCGAACCCGCGAATTACGAGTCGCACGCCTTACGCGCTTGGCCATGCCAGGCCGCAAAATCTTATACCGTTAATATCCTTAATTTTTAACAATGTAATTTATCTTTATTTTTAAAATACGGCACAATGTATAGTATAATAAAGTATTGTTTTATCAATTTCACCCTTAGAATTTGATTGTAAGTCACTGAAATAAAACAAAAATTATTACAATTTACTTATTCAGTCTAGTTTATACTATAAAAGTTTTTATTAATGAACATTGAGAGAAAGCCGAAATAAGTACAACGTTTGTAGTATCCTAGTCGACCTTATGAACTCTGGCATTATGCGAAAGACCTCGTCGGCTCTGGAAATTGCAAATGTAGTACGTTTAACGTATCCTCATGGCCAAGCGCGTAAGGCGTGCGACTCGTAATCCGAGGGTCGCGGGTTCGCGCTCGCGTCGCGCTAAACATGCTCGCCCTCCCAGCCGTGGGGTGTATAATGACGGTCAATCCCACTATTCAAAAAGAATTGGCGGTGGGTGGTGATGATTACTTACACTCTAAATTAGGGACGGCTAGCACAGATAGTCGTGTACAAATTCTTAACGTATCCTCATTTGCTTTTACAAAAGAGTTCTCAGAATTAATTACACCTCCTTGTACAATTCTAGTGTAAAACCAATTATTTATTTCAAATTAATGAATTGTGAAAAATAACTTAGAATATAATAATTCATTTCATTATCTCAAACAAACATTCTTTATTTTCACAATAAAACAATCGAACATTCGCTCACGTGTATCTTACGTTTGATTTCATCATTTTCATTTCTTAAAGGAAATCTTAAGGAATCGAATATATTTAGTGCTCAACAATGAAAATATCTGTGTATTATCTCATTTTAATCTAGTTGAAGTATATATTATTAGCATTCCATTATACTGGAATAAACCTTTCTTAACTTGTATATACTAGTTATATTCTTTAGCACTAATAATTGAAAGGTTATGTAATATGTTTTTTCTGTTCTTACTTTCACATAACGTATGTCATGTTGCTATTCTCTGCTGAAACAATTAAAGTTTTAATGTAGTTGGATAAGACGGCCCCTTCCAAATTAAAATTACGTACTGTTGTTCTTGTTTTGAATTAAGCATAAAGCTGCACAATGGGCTATCTGTTGTTATCGAAATCCGTTTAGCGTTGTAAGTCCGTTTTGAATTAAGCATAAAGCTGCACAATGGGCTATCTGTGCTCTGCTCACCACGGGTATCGAAATCCGTTTAGCGTTGTAAGTCCGGGGACATACCGCTGAGCCACTGGGGGGCAAATTATTGTTGTTGTTTTTTAAATTAAGCACAAAGCTACACAATAGGCTATCTGTGCTCTGTCCACCACGGGTATCGAAACCCGGTTTTTAGCGTTGTAAGTCCGCAAACAGACCGCTGAATTATTGGGGAGAAATTTTGTACTGAATAATTGAATGTATCCATGAGAAAAAAAATAATTTTAGCATCTGAGAAAGTAAACTTTTTCAAATAATACATGTTAATCTACTTAAATCTTGACACATTAATTAAATTCTAAAAAATGTGGTTTAATGATTCATTATATTCATTCATCAGAGAATAACGGAAAGGTTGGGTAGACTTTTTTGGCCTTATATAGGAAACTCCGTATTGTATTTAAGTATCAACATGCTGGTTACAGGCCCTTAACAACACGAGTCAAACAGAAATATACCACCAACGCAGATATTAACCCACAAATTGTTGCTGGGGTCCTCCAAGGTACTCGTTTTTGTTTTATTTTCACAGATGAGTGTTGTAACAGAGAGAAAAATCACGTTTTTGTTTGCTTCCAGTTAAATATAAAACTGTACAATGGGCTATCTGCGTGTGACCATCTCGAACATTGTATCCCAAGACGGCTGGTATGAGTATTAACTTTTTTATTAAAATAAAGTGGAGAACAACGTTTGTTATTTCAATAAAAGTTTTAATACCCGCACCAGCCGTTTTGAGATACATCTTTACTTCACGTGGGTTTCTCGTCATCACGAATTGCATCTGTGTTATTGAAACCTGGTTTTTATAGTTACAAGTCCGTAGACTCGACTTATCACTGTGCCTTTTTCTTTTTTGGGGGTGGGGTGGGAGGTGTAAGAAAAAGGTACAGAATTACGTAATGTAATGTGTATTCCACCGATAGTAAATCAAAAACACAGAATTACGTAATGTAATGTGTATTCCACCGATAGTAAATCAAAAACACAGAATTACGTAATGTAATGTGTATTCCACCGATAGTAAATCAAAAACACAGAATTACGTAATGTAATGTGTATTCCACCGATAGTAAATCAAAAACACAGAATTACGTAATGTAATGTGTATTCCACCGTCAATATATCAAAAACACAGAATTACGTAATGTAATGTGTATTCCACCGTCAATACATCAAAAACACAGAATTACGTAATGTAATGTGTATTCCACCGTCAATACATCAAAAACACAGAATTACGTAATGTAATGTGTATTCCACTGACAGTAAATCAAAAACACAGAATTACGTAATGAATTGTGTATTCCACAAAAAACAATCAAACAAACAAAATCGTTTGTCGTTATGTTGAGATTAAACCCAAACTTTAAATCGGAAACTTGGTATTTTTACGTAAGTCATTTTGATAATTACAAAATCAGTTCTCTTGGTGTTGAACAAAGCAGCTTAGAGACAGTAAAATAAAGTTTCTTTTTACTATAAGGACGCTCCCCAAGCCGGTTAAAAACTTTATATACCCTTTCCTCCAAAGCTTGCCATCCGGGTTAAACACTTTATATACCTATTCCTCCAAAGCTTCCCAATCGGGTTAAACAATTTATATACCCTTTCCTCCAAAGCTTGCCATCCGGGTTAATCACTTTATATACCCGTACCTCCAAAGCTTGTCAATCGGCTCTTTGTTTTTGTTTATTTTTTTAATTTCGCGTGAAGCTACACGAGGGCTATCTGCGCTAGCCATCCCTAATTTAGCAGTGTAAGACTAGAGAGAAAGCAGCTAGTCATCATCAGCCACCGCCAATTCTTGGGCTACTCTTTTACCAACGAATAGTGGGATTGCCCGTTTCATTATAACGCCTCTACGGCTAAAAGGGCGAGCATGTTTGGTGTGACGAAAATTCGAACCCGCGACCCTGAGATTACGAGTCAAGTGCCTCAACCACCTGGCCACGATGGGCAACAGTGATTGGAACACTATTTCTGTTAGCAAACTGATCAAACAACAACTGTTTCCATGTGGAGTGGATTAAGTTGGTAAAGTATGATTCGTCATCAGTTTATATCACATGAAACTAGAGTAAGGATTACTTAGTCTTAGATTATTTGTTCTAACACCATGCATTATTAAATATGATTGTCTTAACTTGAACAGAGCCAGTCTTTTTTGGTTCTGGAGCTGGTTCAGTCACCATACACTTTAACAAATATTAACAGAAACCTTCGGGCGAATTTCTTTGCTTATTTTCTTGCTAAGCGCAAAGCTAAACAGTGGACCATCATTGTTATGCCCACCGTGGGTATCGAAACCTGAATTTTAGCGTTATATAAGTCTTAACACCATGAGACTTCTGAATGTATAATAATGTGTCGACTATCTTTGCTGAGTCCATGTTTGGATTGGTCCGGCACGATAATGTGGTTAAGACTTTCGACTCGTAATCCGAGGGTCGCGGGTTCGAATCTCCGTCACACCAAACATGCTCACCCTTTCAGACCTGGGGACGTTATAATGAGACGGTCAATCCCACTATTCGTTAGTAAAAGAGTAGCTCAAGAGTTGACGGTGGGTGGTGATGACCAGCTGCCTCCCCTCTAGTCTTACACTGCTAAATTAAGGATGGCTAGCGCAGATAGCCCTCGTGTAGCTTTGCGTGTAATTCAAACCAAACCAATGTTTGGATTATGTATAACACACCACACCGTTCTATTGATTTAATAAGTTGAACATTTTTATCAGTGTTTCAGCTACTAATATTTTATAGATCAAACCACCAAAACTCTGAGAAGAGATGTTTTAAACACGATTAAAACCAATTGGGTTTTTTTTTTCTTTCTTTCACTTAAAAAAAAACACAAACTTACTGGTTATCTGTTAAGAGGATGTTTTTTCAACAAATACCACATTCCTATACTGAGTTTCACAGCTTTGATTATCCAGGAAAACCACACGCTGTCAGCTGAAGACGGATAGCAGGCTAGCCCTCTCAAATCTGTCTTCATTTATTGGTTTATCCAAGGCAGCTCTATCGATAAAGATTTACAGTTGGCACCTATCTCTAAATAGTTTTCTTTACGTACGAGTGGCAGGTCTGTTTATTTTTATTTTTTTTATTCGTCGACTTCTTTTTGGGGCATATAAACGGCAATAAAAATTTAAGAAAAGTGACAACAGAAATCATTCCATCAATCCTTCACAATATTTTTTAAAAAAGCGCATTTTTTTACAGTTGAAGTTGTTACAAAAACATTATTGATTATTCTGGCTTTTGGAAAAGAAAAAAAAACAATTTAAAAAAGACCCCTATTATTACTCAAAAAACAGGGAACATTACAAAAGTTACGAAACTTGCGACGGTGTCTTCTTGATCTTAAATGATAATGAAAATGAATAAAAAGATAATATTTTGTTATTTAACCCTTTACCAGATGAACTTCATAATAATTACACTTCACTCTATTTCGAATTTCGCGCAAAGCTACACGAGGGCTATCTGCACTAGTTGTCCCTAATTTAACAGGAAAGACAGCTAATCATCACCACCCACTACAAACTCTTATAACCAACGAGTGGCGGGATTGACTGTAACATTATATCGCCCCCACATGTTTAGCGTGACGGAGATTCGAACTCGCGACCCTCGGACTACGAGCCCCATGCCGGGCCCACTTTATTTGATCTAGTTCAGAGCATAACAATGGGCTATTTATGCAGTTGTCGTTCAAGCAACTAAAGATATAAAATGAACACCATTGTGTCGGTCATGTATCAACTAGGCTGCTGAACCTTGATATAACGAAAGGCCTCGTCGACACAGACAATATAGTTGATATCTTTGATAACATATTATTAAATAATCGTCTTGTCTTTACTCTGACTCATATATTGGTTTTAGAATTATGTAACCACTGTTTATGATGTTCAATGTCACTTGTTAGTTCACAATGTATATAAGTTCTGTGAAGTACACTGGAAACGCTCACTTTGACGAGCCTGCGCCATCTTTTGACGACATTGAGAACCTTAGCAAAGCAGGAAGTAAAAGCTGTGTATCTCGCAGTTGTCGGGTGTAATTAGTTGAGATGCAGACCAGATGGAGCTACTACATTTCAGGCGCCAAAACAACATTTACCATTGGGGTTCTAATGAGGGGAGGAAAAACATTTTTATTGTGAGGTCTCTGCGAACCAAGAGTCCCGAAAAACTGTGTAACATAACCACCTGTATATTATTTATAAACTAGGGTCATTTGATGAATTATTAGAATACGGGTACAAATACTATAGCTGTTTCATTGGGCCACACAGGGCAAGGTCACAAGTAAAAAAAAAAACGACTTTTGTTTATGTATCCATTTGTTCTTATCAGCCACTAAGCTAAGAGCTTTTATCCTTTCAAACTAAATTAGTTTTTGCTTGGTTAGAACTAATGATATCCGCCAAGTTGTAGCGACCAACGTCTGGAAACATGTTCTGCAACTAAGGTACGTGTTGGCGACAATCTACAATCCCCCAAATAACGGTTCCTCTCCGCTGGCTACGTAAGATAAACACCTAGAGTTAGTATTGTCTCCCGGGGACAGATAGATACAGGGGGACATTCTTTGGATGCCTACTTATCTGTAGCTACATAAGGTAAACACCCAGAGTTAGTATTTTCTCCCGGGGACAGATAAATACGGGGAGACATTCTTTAGATACCTACCTATCTGTAGCAACGTAAGGTAAACACCTAGAGTCAGTATTGCCTCCTGGGGACAGATAAATACGGGGGACATTCTTTAGATAGCTACTTATCTGTAGTTACGTAAGGTAAACACCCAGAATCAGTGTTGTCCATCTGACTTACGGGAATAGAGAAATACAGATATATCTCTTTCCTGACCAAAGCTTAGTCATAAGCTCGCTTCAAGAAGCATTTTCTATTCACACCATAAAACTGTAAAGAATATAAGGCAGTCCACGAAAATAGTCATAATAAGCTCGCCAGCACAGGTGACAGTTATTTACAAATAACGATGCTTTCTCCCCAGAAAACACTTTATTTGAAACTTTCAAACTTTTTAGTAGTGTAAGACTAGAGGGAAGGCAGCTAGTCATCACCACAAACTCTTGAGTTACTCTTTTACTAACGAATAGTGGAATTGACTGTCACTTTTAACACATTTGGTGTAATGGGGATTCGAACCCGCGACCCTTTGATTACGAATCGAGTGCCATAACCATGTGGCCATGCCGGGCCCGAGTTGGTAATACTAATTACGTACCTAACTAGTCTATTAACAGTGTACTGACCCCTGTTCGAAACAATCAATTGTTCCTTTTACTGTTCGCTAAGCCTAGTATTTATTTATTGACGATAGGTGCTAAGCCTAGTATTTATTCATTGATGATGGGTGCTAAGCCTAGTGTTTATTCATTGATGGTCGGTGCTAAGCCTAGTGTTTATTCATTGATGATGGGTGCTAAGCCTAGTGTTTATTTATTGATGATGGGTGCTAAGCCTAATGTTTATTCATTGATGGTCGGTGCTAAGCCTAGTGTTTATTCATTGATGATGGGTGCTAAGCCTAGTGTTTATTTATTGATGATGGGTGCTAAGCCTAGTATTTATTCATTGATAATTAGTACTTTAAAGAGTTTGAAAGTAAGCCTTTGTGGTTAAGTGAAAAAATGCACTGATTATTTCGTTTACGTGAAAAATAATCCTGTTAAATTTTGCATGTTTGTAAACATACAATTTTAAGAACTTCCTTGGTCCGTTTCTAGTTTTATTTTATATTATTATTTTCTTATCTTTAGTTCTCATTGTATTTTGTTGTTGTAAATCACAAAGCTACACTATAACTACTGCTACAAAGTGATCTAACCATTCGGTATCGAAACTCGATTTTTAGCGTTGTAAGCTCACTGACCGTTAAATCGCTAGTATTAGAGTTGTTGTTTGTTATTGAGCATAAAGCTACACAGAGAACTATTTGTACTCATGGGTATCGAAACCCGGTTTCTAGCGTTGTAAGTCTGGATGTTTGACCAAAGTGACCACTCCGTTTACATTATGTAATTATCTACAATGTCATTTACCCATGACTTAAGTCACAGTCTACGTATCGTCACAAAACACCACCTACTTTTAATGTATTTACAACAACTAAATAAAAAAAAAAAACACCCAAGTATGTATGATATTTTCTAATCTCATTTCTTCAAAGGACAATAAACTGACGTCATTATCCGAAACTAAATCCAATTTGTATCCCTTTTTTTTTGCTGAAAAGCAACCCAAGGAAAATGAGGTAAACGCACGTGATCATTAGTAGCCATGTGCACGTGTAAATAACATTATGCAACAGATTACATTAAGCGGTTAAAACAAAGTTTATATAAAAAAAAGTGTGTAATACCGACATAGTAAATAATACAAATATATAGAGAAAATGCGATACGTACATGTCTATGACCATATTTCCCATTATTCCTTACTTTATAATACACACACCTAGATACATGGGCCCCGGCATGGCCGGGTGGGTTAAGGCGTTCGACTCGTAATCTGAGAGCCGCGGGTTCCAATTCCCGTCGCACCAGAAATGCTCGCCCTTTCAGCCGTGGGGGCGTTATAATGTGACGATAAATCCCACTATTCGGTGGTTAAAAGAGTAGCCCAAGAATTGACGGTGGGTGGTGATGACTAGCTGCCTTTCCTCTGGCTTTACACTGCAAAAATTAGAGACGGCTAGCGCAGATAGCCCTCGTGTAGCTTTGCGGGAAATTCTGTAACAAACAAACGAAACCTAGATACATACACGTCTTTAAACAACAGTCAATATCATTCGAGAACCTCTCGTGACTATATGCGTTTTATCCCAGTTTTTACAAGCGTGTATTGAGCTTACAATTATATTAAAAAGAAAAGTTATTCTTACTTCATTTCTTTTAAAATTTTAAGATAAGCTAAAATACATTATCTTAATCATAGAAACAATGCAACAATAAATAATTTGTTTAGAATAACGCCAGGAACTGAATAGATTTCCAGCTGAAAATCGAACGGGCGAGGATAACTAAATCACCACTGACGTAAGAAGTAATCCGTTTAAAAATAACGTAACATGAAGTGACAGAAGCTGAGTAGACGGAAGAGACAGGCCACAACAAGTAAATGAAATCCTACGACTGTGAAATTCTAGTATAGTCGGCCATTTTTAAGAATTGTATTTTTTCTTGTAACAAAGCCACATCGGACTATCTGTTGAGCCCACCGAGGGGAATCAAACCCTTGATTTTAGCGTTGTGAATCCGGAGACATACCGCTGTACTAGCGGGGGGGGGGGAGATTTTTAAGAATTATGAAACAAAAATAATTTTTTGTTTGTAATTAAGCACAAAATTAGAGAACGGACAACCTGTGTTGGGCCCACTACGAGAAAGTAAATTAAGTTTTTAGCAATTATAATTTCTCAGAGTTGCAGCTAAGCCGCGAGGAAATGAAGGAATAAGTAATATAATTATGTTGTCAAATAAACTTTGTTTCTACAACTTTAAATAACCTATCGTCATAACGCCCTCTGTATTAAATCGGCCTTCGGTTTGTTTTTGTTGTTTTGTCAACTCGACAACTTAGGACTTTCATGAAAACAATACTGAATGCTCTGAATGAATTACTAACTTGCCTAAAAACCCCGAGAGCGTTGAAAATGTTTTTCATTTATGTTTTTGGGAAATCTGTTCTTTGTCGGAATAGCACATACAGAGTTAATGAGTCATGGGCCCTTCAAAATCCCTTTCAGAAAGAGACATATATCAGAGGGCGTATCGTGGAGAGTAAGAGACTAGCAGTTACACCGTCCATGTTTCACACGTGTTGCCGGTCCATTATAATTTTTATATATACATAGTAGATAATTGATTCATTAAGAATAATTGTTCCTGACATAATTATTAATGATTTTCACGAAGTAGTTTGAATATTACAAAGTGCTGTCATTAACATAGATGTTTTGATTTAACTTCGTCTCCTCCATTGAAACGATTTAAGTTCAAAACAAGCAAACACAACAGTCCGTTTCTAATATTAAAAACTGTAATGTTTTCAGTTTCAAAAATTCGTTTGGTTTCGCTTGTTTTGAATTTCGCGCAAAGCTACACGAGAGCTATCTGCGCTAGCTGTCCATAATTTTGCAGCTACTCTTTTACCAACGAATACTGGGATTGATAGTCACATTGTAACGCCCCCCCCCAGCTGAAAGGGCGACCATGTTTGGTGTGATAGGGATTCGAACCAGCGACCCTCGGATTACGAGTCGAGTTCCTTAACCACCTGGCCGGGCCGGGCCCTATCGATTTGACCTCGTCTCCTTCTCCACTGGAACAATTAAAGTTAAAAACAAGCAAACATAATAGTGCGTTTCTAATATTAAAAACTGTAATGTTTCAAATATTTGTTTCCTCGCTATAAACTAATTTTGGTATTTATTCTTGCTTGAGAACAATCGCATTTTTTTTGATTCAGGATATACAGAACGGACTGTGCAACCCAAACCATCATTAGTTTAGTACCTATCAGTTAATTCAAGCGAAATACAGTTCAATCTACACTTTACCGAACGTGTGTTACTTGGTTATATTAGTTTCAGACAATTCTACTTCTCATCAGCAATCGTCAACACAAGTTATCCAAAGAAATATCACGATTGGTCAGTATTATAGCCAACGGTGGTCAATGACAAATTTTCTTTACTTCACCTATCCAGTGCATGAAGTCTTCTCGTGGCGACTATAAAGCACGTTCATCAACACGTTTCATCATCGGTTTACGAAATTATTGTACTTTTTCTCCAATTCTCTTAACCACAAGAAATTCACTCCTTTCTCCAACACCATACCACAACCTTGTTTCTTCGTTGGAGACAAACTAAGAAAAATCGGGTTTTAAAGAACTGGAGGAAAATTTGGTTGTCTTTTTAACTTATTCGTCAATTATTATACGAATGCAAGTTTTGTATGTCTAAGGTTTTTAATCGCAATAGTTCTCTACTGTTCCTAGAGGATTGTTACTTAGAAGTTTTAACAATTTCGTGAATATCATCTTGAAAGGTCGTGGAGTGATAATTACACTCTAATTACGGATTGTTCCTACGGGTTTTTAGGTTACGCAAGGTTTATTGTTTGATGTGTTGACATTGGCGCAAACGTAGTCGAGTGATATCTGGCGACAGTGGTCCCTACTTTAGAAGTGGAACACTAGTCAAAACCACTCACTGTTAACTCTTGGGCTATTATTTTACTAACGAATAGTGGGATTATGCGTCACATTATAATGCCCCCACAGCTGAAAGTGAGAGCATGTTCGGTGAAGGGATTCGAACCCGCTACTCCCACCCCCACTCACAAACACATTGCGAATTGAGTGCCTTTACTACTATTAGGTTTATCAGTTCTACGTTATATGAAAACGAAACTATTGTTATGCACGAAAAATGCTAGGTTGAATAAATAATTAATTATCTAATAAATTAACTTGAAGAATTGGAATATGTTGCCAACAGTCAAGGAAAAGATCTAACGTTGACAGAGGGGAAAACAAAGCATTACATTGTATAATACATGTTTACGCATGTTTAACAACACAAAATAAACTTACCAAGTGGGACAACACTGTTTGATTCTGCGGTTATTGTGACCACTAATGGCCATATCGTCGTCCAAACAACGAACCAAGATATCCCTGAAGCATCTTTATACCAGCTTCTGTGTCCACTGTAACGTCTTGAAATGACTACGGCCATCATACTGACAGAACAAGCGGAGCCCCAACTATCTCAGTTTGGTCATTCTGTAGAACGTAATTTCGTCTCTCTCATTACAATACAGGTCAGTCCTTTCGAACCACAATGTAAGATGGGTTACGTTACATAAAATGGGAACCTAACAGTAAAATATCACTTTGCTTTAAGTGTACAGCATAACAATTGTTTCAAAAATTAAGGCATTAATACGAAAATATTCGGGTATTAAAAGGCTCTGTCCAGAATAAAATAATACAGCTTCATGACTTTGTCGCTATAGCAACATAAAAGTGTCGTTATATATGCTAATCTAATATGATAAAACTTCAGCAGATACTATAATCGTGTGATACAGTTTCAAATATTTTAGTCAGATGAGATATAACTCCTGAAAACACTAGTGCTGCTTTAGGCTAGATCGATATCCCTCGTGAAACAAGTCTGAGTCTGTCAAGCCTAATGTGATCCAACTTCAAGATTGGTACGTTAAGCTGATCTTCCGTAGAACAACTCTTGGAAAGTCCTAGGGTTGTTCCTCAAGACTTGTGTGTCAGTGTGTTCCTTGGCAACTGTCTCCATCTGAAAGTAAACAAGATGATAATGTCACATCCAACTATATATTTTTTTCTTTACTAGCCAAAGAGCGGGGGTTTTCTGTGTACGTCCATAAATCTTCTCCTAGGTTATATCTAACACGAGAATTCCTGTTGACAAGGATGTAATAAAACAACACTTATTTATTGAATTTTGTTTTCTTTTTTCAAGCACCACTCATGTACCTAAAATGATATAAAAGGAATTAAAGACATCTGGTCTAAGAAAATAAAATTAACAGAATTATATCGCCTTCAGACTTAGTCAGAACCGGATTAACCAAAAACTGAAGTGGGTTGTCGCCTATAATTCCACTTTATCAATGGATCTACAGTGTACTTAAAACGAAAAACGAATCATTCTCTGCCATATAATATTTAAGTTAAAAACTGTAGTATTTTAAAAGTTTGATCCGATGATTAAAAGTTTCAGTACAACAACAATAAAGAGAGATAGAGAGTTGGTTGGTCTCTCAGTCTGGACTTAATTAATAGTCTTTACAGATTAAGGGATGATACAAAAACGTCTGTGATAACACTGTGTAACACTAACTTTGTTCCTGAATAGTATGTGTTATTTCTTAATTACTTATGTTGTAAAAGTACAGAAAATGGCCATTATTCCGTATAAACTTTACTTTTGTGACGTGGATAACAAAAATTAGAAAATAACCTATTTTCTATGTAAAAACGGGCAAATTTGCACATTTTCATTTACATAAGGTCTGAATAACACAACATATGAATCAAGATTTACATGTATTTATACTAAAGTTATACAAAAATGTTTAGAAGTGAGTAGTTTTTCGAGATTTGTGACTGTTATGTAAATCACTTTCACGTATCAGACCCCAAATAGAGTCTCCCATCATGTTTTCGTTATACGCTCCCAGGTTACAAAAGCAAA
Source organism: Tachypleus tridentatus (assembly GCF_004210375.1). Lineage (NCBI taxonomy): Eukaryota > Metazoa > Arthropoda > Merostomata > Xiphosura > Limulidae > Tachypleus > Tachypleus tridentatus. The sequence continues at coordinate 50,349,897 of NC_134832.1, forward strand.
GTTTGAAGAGAGAAATAGGTCTTTTCCATTTACTTTAGACATAAGCAATTGGGAAACAACACTTTCTGTCCAGGAACAAGAGGTAGTAAAAATTTTGTTACATAGTGTTATAATAAACATTGTGTTACATAGTGTTATAATAAACATTTTGTTACATAGTGTTATAATAAACATTGTGTTACATAGTATAATTGTTGAAAATAAAAAGTAGTAAAATAACAGATACCCTCACGTACTTAGCAATATCACTTTAACAAATGTACCTTAACAATTTAAATTGTGGTCCACAGGAGATTCAATGTCTAGTTTATTTTGTTTTGACATGTCTAAATTACATTGTCATAAAATGTAGTAATGAACTGGAAATATTTTATTAGTGCTTCTAATAGAGATGAAAAGTGAGTGAAGATCATCAGTGAAGTGTTGTAAAAAGGGTTAAAGTTTATTACTAAATGAACCAAACAATCGATACGGAAAGTACGTGTTTGATGAAACAAGAAACAGAATTGGTAAACTGTGTTCAAAGGACTATGTGTTGTCTAAAAAGGTATCAGAAAACACATAATATTGTTCTAAGACATCAATCATAGAGTATATAATATTGTTATAAGGTATCACAGAACACATAATATTGTTCTAAGGTATCATATAACACAATATTGTTCTAAGATATCATAAAACAAAAGTTTGTTGTAAGATATTATAGAACACATATTGTTGTAAGGCATCAGAGAACACAATATTTTTCTAAGATATCATAAAACACATTATTGTTGTAAGGTACCACAGAACACATAATAATATTCTAAGATATCACAGACCACAAAATATTGTTATAAGTCATCACAGAACACACAAAATATTGTTTTCAGATATCAGAGAACACACAATATTATTATAAGTCATCATGGAACACAAAATATTGTTTTAAGGTATCATAGAACACAAAATATTGCTTTAAGGTACCATAGAACATAAAATATTGTTACAAGTCATCACAGAACACAAAATATTGTTTTCGGATATCAAATAACACTATATTGTTCTAAGGTACCATAGAACATAAAATATTGTTTTAAGGTATCATAGAACACAAAATATTGTTTTAAGGTATCACAGAACACAAAATATTGTTTTAAGGTGTCATAGAACACAAAATATTGTTTTAAGGTATCATAGAACACATGATATTGTTCTTCATGGAAATAACGAAAAGTTGGAAGGGAAAATGTCTTGACTCGACATTCATTGAATAAGTAATACAAAAAAAAAAAAAAAAAAAGACGGGAAACCATTACTGGGTTATCTACGAAAAATATAAAAATTAACTGAATCGAATTTGTCTGTACCTCCAATATTCACCAACTTCTGCTATCAGTACATCTTCAGTAAAATGCAGAAGGAAAATTATACGAACAAACATACGTGTACACTTTCTCTGAAAGAGACTTAGCTACCACTCTTGTGGAAAACACAGTTTGGACATTCTGACACAAAACTCTTTCGACTGTACAAAGGATAATAGGTATTTTGAAGTGATGAACGTGTGTGCTTTAAGGCCAGGTAGGTAATATTTGTGTTAAAGTACCAAAATATTATTTATTGACTAACATTTATTTACTAACGTTATAGCGTGAGTTTAAAGTAGTAAGAGTAGGCTAATCATTTATTTACTACTTTAAACTCACGCTATAACGTTAGTAAGAGTAGGATAATCATTTAGTTACTACTTTAAACTCACGCTATAACGTTAGTAAGAGTAGGATAATCATTTAGTTACTACTTTAAACTCACGCTATAACGTTAGTAAGAGTAGGATAATCATTTATTTACTACTTTAAACTCACGCTATAACGTTAGTAAGAGTAGGATAATCATTTAGTTACTACTTTAAACTCACGCTATATCGTTAGTAAGAGTAGGATAATCATTTATTTACTACTTTAAACTCACGCTATAACGTTAGTAAGAGAGTAGGATAATCATTTAGTTACTAGTAAGAGTAGGATAATCATTTATTTACTACTTTAAACTCACGCTATAACGTTAGTAAGAGTAGCGCTATAACGTTAGTAAGAGTAGCCTAATCATTTAGTTATTACTTTAAACTCACGCTATAACGTTAGTAAGAGTAGGATAATCATTTATTTACTACTTTAAACTCACGCTATAACGTTAGTAAGAGTAGGATAATCATTTATTTACTACTTTAAACTCACGCTATAACGTTAGTAAGAGTAGCATTTATTTACTAATCATTTAGTTATTACTTTAAACTCACGCTATAACGTTAGTAAGAGTAGGATAATCATTTATTTACTACTTTAAACTCACGCTATAACGTTAGTAAGAGTAGCCTAATCATTTAGTTATTACTTTAAACTCACGCTATAACGTTAGTAAGAGTAGGATAATCATTTATTTACTACTTTAAACTCACGCTATAACGTTAGTAAGAGTAGGATAATCATTTATTTACTACTTTAAACTCACGCTATAACGTTAGTAAGAGTAGCCTAATCATTTATTTACTACTTTAAACTCACGCTATAACGTTAGTAAGAGTAGGATAATCATTTATTTACTACTTTAAACTCACGCTATAACGTTAGTAAGAGTAGGATAATCATTTATTTACTACTTTAAACTCACGCTATAACGTTAGTAAGAGTAGCCTAATCATTTAGTTATTACTTTAAACTCACGCTATAACGTTAGTAAGAGTAGCCTAATCATTTAGTTATTACTTTAAACTCACGCTATAACGTTAGTAAGAGTAGGATAATCATTTATTTACTACTTTAAACTCACGCTATAACGTTAGTAAGAGTAGGATAATCATTTATTTACTACTTTAAACTCACGCTATAACGTTAGTAAGAGTAGGATAATCATTTATTTACTACTTTAAACTGACGCTATAACGTTAGTAAGAGTAGGATAATCATTTATTTACTACTTTAAACTCACGCTATAACGTTAGTAAGAGTAGGATAATCATTTATTTACTACTTTAAACTCACGCTATAACGTTAGTAAGAGTAGCCTAATCATTTATTTATTACTTTAAACTCACACTATAACGTCAGTAAGAGTAGCCTAATCATTTATTTACTACTTGGTAAATTTTATTTTGCTTTTAGCCACACTTTAGTGTCATAAAACGTCTGTTTGTTTGTCTGAATTTCTCATAAAGCTACTCGAGGGTTATATGCGCTAGCCGTCCCTTATTTAGCAATGTAAGACTATAGTGAAGGCAGCTAGTCATCACCACCCACCACCAACTCGTGGGCTACTCTTTTACCAACGAATAGTGGGATTAACGGTCACTTTATAACGCCCCCACGGCTGAAATGGCAAGCATGTTTGGTGCAACCGTGATTCGAACCCACCGGGCCAAAAACATCTGAATTAAACTATTTTGCTATCATATCACCAAAGTTATGAAACAGAAGAATAAAACCAATCATTTCTAATAAATCAAAACAAATGTTCAGCATTCAACATAAACACCATTGTTGGCCTATGTAAGAACAATCAAATGATAGCTTTCTTGCTAAGCGATAACATATATCGTTGAGCGTTACCAAAGTGAAGTTTAAAAGCATTCTCACAGAGTGACATATGGATTAAACCTTTATAGTTAGTAATTCGTCATATTTTATCTCGTCACGAAAAACTACTTACTACAGAAAACATTCCATTCATAAGCACTATAAGGGAAAGGACCTTCGGAATGAGCTGATTCAACTATTTTCCCACAAGATCCATATTCATTTAACGACTGTTGGTAGAAACACCAAATGTTATTCGGTTTTGCTCGACTGTACTCAAAACATCACACAGAACTGATGTCACTGACCTGCCATTCGGTTTGTAATAGCTGCTTCGACAAGTGCAACTGAAGATGGTGAGGTTAGTACTAACGAGTATTTCCTCCTACTGTTTCTGCTGAGATACAAATACAATGTTGTTACGACCGAAATTGTTGTGACCAAAGATGAGAAAATGACACTTCTGGAGATCTGCAATGTCAAATGTGTGACATTGGAACCAATATGAAAGACAAGAACAACAGCTTGAAGAATATTCAAATTTGTTGTTTTTTTTTTAAATATGTACTGCACACTCTGAACGTGTTTAACGATGTAATTAACTGGTGTACTGATTACCAAAAAGCAATGACGTACTTCGTCTTAGTTCGAACCATGTACTTTACTTTTCTTCACCAATGTATTGTTGAGAAACATTGCTACAATACGTTCTTCAATTAATTACAAATCACAAAAGGCAGAGAATGGACAAGTAAAGGAGATACTCTTCGAGAATTCTTAGCCACCTCTATTTCTTAAGAACAGAACACAATTTCATTTGATTTTCTAGGTCTCTCATATCTGGTATTAGAATTCTCGAAGGGTATCTCCTTTGCTTGTCCATAACACGACTAAATGTATAGGATGAACCTTGTTAGCAAACAAATGAATTAGAGTGATGTTGAGCTATTCTGCAACTGTAAAAAAAATAACAAAATTGTCTTTACGACAAAGAGAAAGACGAAGGCATTGCAAGTCATTGGTAGAAACAAGGAAGCTTATTTAAAAAAAAAAAGCAACAACTGAAAAATTTTCGCCAGAATAATAGATTCGCCCACTAAAAAGAAAATAGTTTTCATACAAACGCTCTGGTGAACCTACCCTTGACCCCCAGAAATTTAAGGTCAGTTTCTTCAACAAAATTCATGAAAAGAAAGCTTTCAGTAACTCTGTAAACACAGCTCGGTCCTCAGTCTTTTGGATGACATAACGAATGTGGACTTAGGAATCTTGCTAAAACAATGTATGGATGGATCTCCAGATCGACTCATCAGACGATGAAGAAACTAAAGTCAATGCGACAGAACTGTAAGGCGAATCGTTGGCTCTCTCCCACAAAGAATGAATAAATATCTCCAAATATAATATTGGAGCATATATAGATTGAAAATTAAATGCGGACTTTTCTTTCCTTGCACTCCTATCTCACCAAGAGTTCTGTTGAGCAGTTTTGTTAATCACGATTCTTAGCACTCCTATCTCACCAAGAGTTCTGTTGATTCTGTTGAGCAGTTTTGTTAATCACGATTCTTAGCACTCCTATCTCACAAAGAGTTCTGTTGATTCTGTTGAGCAGGAATTTTTTTAATCACGATTCCTCGCACTCCTGTCCCACCAAGAGTTCTGTTGATTCTGTTGAGCAGTTTTGTTAATCACGAGAGAAAAAAACTCTCATGTGGTCCAAAACTATAACACAAACAAGACTACTGAACTGGCAACATCTTTGTTCGAGCATAAATTTCAGTGAAAAATTGAACTTGAAGTAAACAGTGTGCAAATTCGACAAAACTAAAAACAAGAGAAGCGTAGCCGCAAACCTTCAAACTGACACGACTGTCGCGTGTTAGCTGTCACTACATTTCCCCAGGCTTTAATACAAAACGAACTTTAAGAGTCACTTATATTTCTGCAGTTTTGTTGCACAGCTGAAAGTACACTTGTAGAAAGTAGCAGCGTTCGAAGCACCTGTACGGCTCTCAAGCTTACGACTCCGTTCGTAGCTTTCTATTGTACAAGTCCATGCAACATGAATATTCAACACTTCTGTACACTAAGGTAAACATAACTAACTCGTCACAAGGATGTAGTACTTTTGCTTTTGGGAACCAAAGTTATATATATATAAAAAAATAAGCAAAAACAACCCTTTCCAATAAATAAACACGAATGTTGAACATTCAACATAAACACCATTGTTGGCTTAAGAACAATCAGGCCATAGTTTTGTTTCTAAGCGACAATATATATTATTTACCTCGATCTAATCACATGGTCACCAAGGAAAACACAAAAAAAGTTCTTTTTGTGTGTGTTTTTTAGGACACACTCAAAGTTTTCAACGGAAAACGGATAATCTGTCAATCACGATGCTTAAAACTATAATAAGCGAAACGGGGCAAACAGTTGAGTGCTATCAGTAACTGTGGTTCATTTGTTTGTTTGTTTGTTTGTTTTTTGAATTTCGCACAAAGCTACTCGAGGGCTATCTGTGCTAGCCGTCCCTAATTTAGCAGTGTAAGACTAGAGGGAAGGCAACTAGTCATCACCACCCACCGCCAACTCTTGAGCTACTCTTACCAACGAATAGTCGGATTGACCGTCACATCATAACGTCCCCACGGCTGAAAAGGCGAGCATGTTTGGCGCGATGGGAATGCGAACCCGCGACCCTCAGATTACGAGTCGCACGCCTTAACACGATTTGCCATGCCGGGCCTGTGGTTCATTTGATATAAGTATGTGTAATGAATATTACATAAGTAAACCTGGACTCAGTTCTAAACACATCAGCACTACTAGATAACACACAACTCACTTTGAGAATATATTTTTAATCTTAGAGACAACGACGTTACACTAACCTCGACCACATCACGTGATTACAAGTTAAAAAAAAAAGATCTGAGAGACAAATAAACAGATTTTCTAAGAACAAAAAAAAACACAACAAAACAAGATAGATGCCAAACTACACTGCTTAACAGCATAAGGAACGAGAAAGGTGGCGAAATGATGTGTTATCGCTAGCTGTGGCGTAGCTGACGTCAGCAATCCAAAGCTGTGTTCTTAACCCTAGTTATTTATGAGGCTACGGGGTTTAATGGTTGCGTCTACCTCATCAAATAACACGCGATCCAATCTTCAGTCCATCCTAACACCAGTAGAAATACTCTTAGCAAGACCGATTAGTTTAGAGGAAGGACTTTTAAGAGATTGGTATTATTTGTCCTACTGCATTCTGGGATAATTCAATCCCTCCGTGGGTGTAATGTAACAACTCGTACGAAAATAAATACCGAACAAACTAAAGAGCTTTATCGGATATTTCCGTTAACGTGGGATTTTCAAACTAACAGATCTGCAACATTAAGGTTCTAATGAATACTGTTTTGTTTTTTTTTACATAGAAAATTGTTCTTACTTTGTTACACGAAAATAATCAAACACATTGCTAACTGTAGAACTGTAATTTGCTCTATTATGAACAAAAACACAGAATCGACTGAATGAAACAGACCATTTTCGAACACCCGCTTTTTAGCAAACGAGTTTCATTCCATATGCTGAGTAATCTTATTTAAAGGCACAATCCAACACAGAAACCAACGAATAATGCTACACAGATGTGAGTTTTGTTTGTTTTGAATTTCGTGCAAATCTACAAGAGGACTATCTTCGTTGGCTATTCCCTAATTTTGCAGTGTAAAACTAGAGGGAAGGCAACTAGTCATCACCACCCACCGCCAACTATTGGGCTACTCTTTTACTAACGAATAGTGAGATTGACCGTAACATTATAACGCCCCCACGACTAAAAGGGCAAGCATGTTTGGTGTAACGGGGATTCGAACCCTCGACCCTCAGATTACGAGTCGATTGCCTTAACCACCAACCCATGCCGAGCCCGTTTGTTTTGGAGAAGCTAGTGTAAGTGGAGTACCATTTGTTTTGGAGCCGGTTACAAACAGTGCACGAAAGGATCGTCCTAATTGAGATAAAAACTTGGTGACCTGTAAACTGTGAGGCTAGACATACCCTGAGAAAGGTACTAAATAATCTATACTTTATTTTAAAATAATTTCATACATATCTTTGGTAACTGTTTAGTTTTAGTTTGTTCTCAGTTGACAACTGATATCGTTGTCTGATGAGTTGAATATGTTTGTGCACAAGTGAACACCATGTTGGAATTCTTTACATGCATGTTTACATGAAGTTTAATGAAACACGAGAGTCAATTAACGTGGAAGTATCTAGAAGATCTAAAATTCAATTTAAAAAATATGATTCTGAAATCCATGATGGACTCTCTGCTTTGAATGATTGACTTTTGGACCTATCATTAACTGACCAGTTTTTTTACAGCTAGTTCATCATATGTTTAGTATTATTTTACTTGAAATTCGTCTACATTGATATATGTTGTTTTTAACATCAGGCACTTTGATCACTTCAAATTTGAAATCAATAATCTATCAAATTTTGTAAGTTCTTCAAATGTTGGGTCCTTTTCCTATTCAGGACTTTGGTAGCTATAATTTTAGAGGTTATCTACCAATCAGTGGCCCAGAAACTTTAAATATGGGGCACGATGTTAGTGTACTAAATTTAGAATGTTTCCCTCACTCACTGCTTCGACTGCTTTAAATGCTGGGAAACATCTGTTTAATACTTGTATGTATCAAGTTTCTCCATCTGCTTTGCACTCAGAATCCTTTGAATTTGAAGCCCAAAATCTATTCCTTGCTTTGTTTGTTTGTCCGTAATTAAGCACTAAGCGACACAATAGGCAATGTCTGCTATTCTCAGCACAGGTATCGAAACCCGGTTTCAGCAGAGTCATACCGCGCTGTCACTGAAGGGTTGGTTATTCATGGACACACACTCCTATGATGTTTGAGCCGAGCATGTGTTGAGGAATACGAGATATAAACTAGAATGTACAATAATAATACGCACACACACACACACACACATATTGACACCAATCAACGTATCTTCCACACGACCTTTACTGTTGAAACATTTCTTTGATTCTAGACACGCTAAGAAACAATTTCATAATAACACGCACAAAACTGATCCATTTTCACTGTTAATAATAAAATGTCTATATATCAGAAGAATTACCAATACGACTTAAATTGTTCTTTCATTTCTTGGGTTATTGTACTAAAAATATACATCAAAACCCACGAAAGAAAATTGTACTTTTCCGCACATGTCGTATCTTTAATATTAATATTTAAAAAGATAGTACACAACAATGACACTCGGAGTCTTCATGATATGACTGTACACAACAATGCACTTGGAGTCTTCATGATGTCACTGTACAAAATAATGATGCTCGGAGTCTTCACATTGTAACTGTACTCCACAACAATACTCATAGTCTTCATAATGTGACTTCACAAAACAATGATACTCGGAGTCTTCATAATGTGACTGTACACAACAATGATACTCGGAGTCTTCATAATGTGACTACACAACAATGATACTCGGAGTTTTGATAATGTGACTGTACACAACAATGACACTCGTGTCTTCATAATGAAACTGTACACAACAATGACACTCGTGTCTTCATAATGAAACTGTACACAACAATGATACTCGTGTCTTCATAATGAAACTATACACAACAATGACACTCGTGTCTTCATAATGAAACTATACACAACAATGATACTCGAATGTTTTGATAATGTGACTGTACACAACAATGATACTCGAATGTTTTGATAATGTGACTGTACACAAAATGATACTCGTGTCTTCATAATGAAACTGTATACAACAATGATACTCGCAGTCTTCATAATGTGACTGTACACAACAATGATACTCGGAGTTTTGAAAATGTGACTGTACACAACAATGATACTCGGAGTCTTTATAATGTGACTACACAACAATGATACTCGGAGTCTTCATAATGTGACTACACAACAATGATACTCGGAGTCTTCATAATGTGACTGTACACAACAATGATACTCGGAGTCTTCATAATGTGACTGTACACAACAATGATACTCGGAGTCTTCATAATATGACTGTACAAAACAATGATACTCGGAATCTTCATAATGTGACTGTACACAACAATGATACTCGGAGTCTTCATAATGTGACTACACAACAATGATACTCGGAGTTTTGATAATGTGACTGTACAGAACAATAATACTGGGAGTCTTCATAATGTGACTGTACACAACAATGATACTCGAATGTTTTGATAATGTTACTGTACACAACAATGATACTCGAATGTTTTGATAATGTGACTGTACACAACAGTGATACTCGTGTCTTCATAATGAAACTATACACAACAATGATACTCGAAGTTTTGAAAATGTGACTGTACACAACAATGATACTCGCAGTCTTCATAATGTGACTGTACACAACAATGATGGGGGTGGGACAATGAAAACACTGTAAAGTGATAAAGTGCCTCTTTCCGTGATTTAAGAAAGTTAATAAAACAGCACGTAGAGCCTAAAATATAAAGCGAGTTCCACTTGTTATTCGTCTTCCACAAATCAGTAAAAATTCCCCTCAACGGTTGTGCCCCTCGGGATTTAAAGGAGATTCCGCCCTTAATCTACAACAATGATACTCAACGTTTTCACAATGACACTATTAGACAGTGATAAACGGCACTAGCCTAATATGATTATACATCTGTGGCAAAAAGCAATGTCATAACATGGTTAGTGAGACATGATAAACGAACGCCAAGACATGGGAACGATAGAAAATGACGTTTGTATAATAAGAGTATTTAACAATGATAGACTGCACTCACACCACGTGATTATAGATAGACTGCACTCACACCACGTGATTATGTAACGATGATAAAAGGTGGTATCTGGAAAAGGTTAGTCAGATAGGATACACAATGCTCAGATTACAAGACATGAGGACAGTAAAATATGTCGTTGACATGATAAGGCTATAAATACACCAATGGTAAAGGGCGTAGTCAGAAAAGAACATTTTTATCATTAAAATACACAACAAAATGAAAAAGGCGCCATGTTGTTCTGTTTCCATACGTCATCAATGAACTTATTTTTGTTCCAATACAAAATAATCAATTTCTTTTTTATATTTTCAATAATTTACAACTAAAACTACAATAGTTTCGTTTTGAGTTTAGTTACTGATTAAGTACATTCTATAATTACAACTTACAGCTTTTACAGAAAGTTAAATTTGTACTCAGAAGAACCGGTACAGGTACGCCGTTTCGATCACAAGTAAGGACATTCACGAGTTCAGCGTGTGAAACATGTGCACTTGAAAACGATCTCACCAGTGACCGAAACGTCGAACTAACGTACAAGTGTTACGTACTGTAAAAACTGTAATTTGCAATAACAATAACTACGACGTAAAAAAAAGGCCCAAAAAACAATCACATGCTTGCGTAAAAATATTATTTAAATGTATTTATTCAACTTTCTAACACCAGGGTCTGTGTTGTGTTTATGTTGGACAGTTTATAAGTGTCAGAACAAGCTCTATGTCAAATCGGTATCGCTGAACCGAAACGAAAACTACAGAACCAGTGTGTATTTAGTTTTTTTCTCATTCATTGCTTTGTCTAATGTGCTTTAGACAAAGTCAAACAAATGACAGTCATACCGCCCGTATACGGAAAACTTCTCTAAGGAACGTTTATGTTTCTGAACTAAGGCCATCTACAACTCGATAGGGGATAAGTTCAACCTTCCAGCGGCAGTAATTACAAGCCAGCATGACATCCGGCTGCACTGATTACGGTAACCACACTAGATAACAATGATTGCAGGCATATTTACTTAAATAAATTACAGAACGTTAAGCCAAAGATGTAGTTAGGATAAAGTGTCCTCACCCATGAAGGCGTACTTTTCATGGTGAGATGAGAAAATACGCGGTATTTTACGTCAAAGAAGCTTTTTTTTTGATACCATAAAGAGTTTTCAGCGAGAGACAAATGTGTATGTCTTATGATCTGAAATGAAAGGAAAAGACGGACAATATCTAGTTTAAATGTGCAGTTATATGGATCAGTGCACAATTGGATCAGTGCACAACTTGTTTCTATTTTCATATCGTAATTTCTTGACAAAGGTTGTTACAACCTGGCACATTTGGAACCATAACTGTTACACACCACAGCGCCGATAAGATTACCATATGGAACACTAACTTCCGAGGGTCGCGGGTTCGCATCACCGTCGCGCCAAACATGCTTGCCCTTTCAGCCGTGGGGGCATTATAATGTTACAAACAATCCCACTATTCGTTGGTAAAAGAGTAGCCCAAGAGTTGGCGGTGGGTAGTGATGACTAGCTGCCTTCCCTCTAGTCTTACACTGCTAAATTAGGGAGGGCTAGCGCAAATAGCCCTCGAGTAGCTTTGCGTGAAAATTCAAAACAAACACACACACACACACACACACTATCTCCACTGAACTTAAACACGAGAAATAAAGTTTCTATCTAATACATTTTAAGTTAAATGTTGCGGTTATAAATAACAGAGTAATGACAACAAAGTATGCATTTCTTTTACCTTCATGCAATCCAGTTTTCATTATCGTAACTTTAGTAAGACAATGACAAACGTAGCTTACAATTCCTTAGAGTTTGAAAAGCATTGTGTTACATTTGGATCCAATAACATGTGTTTTACGACTTCGTGAAGTTTGGAAACCATTGTTACAGCTAAATATAACGAAACACAAGTTTTATAACTTATTAAAATTTGGAAACATATTTACAGCTGGATACAACGAAACACGTGTCTTATAGCTTCGTAATGCTTGGAAACCATAGTTACACCTAGGTACAACGAAACACGTGTCTTATAGCTTCGTAATGCTTGGAAACCATAGTTACACCTAGGTACAACAAAACACGTGTCTTATAGCTTCACACAGTAAGAAAACCATAGTTACACCTAGGTACAACGAAACGCGTGTCTTATAGCTTCACACAGTTTGAAAACCATAGTTACACCTAGGTACAACGAAACACGTGTCTTATAGCTTCACACAGTAAGAAAACCATAGTTACACTTCTATACAACAAAACACGTGTCTTATAGCTTCACACAGTAAGAAAACCATAGTTACGCTAGTATACAACGAAACACGTGTCTTATAGCTTCACACAGTAAGAAAATAAAGTCTGTATCTTGTTCCACCAACGTTGTTATCTTCCAGGTTACTCACATTGAAACAACCATGATTTATTACTGGCATGAACAGATACGTGCATTTTCGTTAGACTGAAGTATTGTACGGTCTATACATAATATTTTAAAGTTATAATTTCTTGTTATTTATCTTTTTTGAGTGTGTACTTTGTGATAATAAATATGCGCGTCAAGTGGATTCATATAAATTTTGGAAGTGTTTTTACAGTTATTCTTATCTTACGTGGGATCGTTAACACAAAGGTAAGAAAAAAAGAGCATTGTTATCTGATAAATAATGTTTTTATTCCTGTTTTATTGTCCACTTTGTTATTCCCCATGACTGTGAGAATGTGCGTCCTTGTTTGTTTGTTTTTTTAATTTCGCGCAAAGTTACTCGAGGGCTATCTGCGCTAGCCGTCCCTAATTTAGGAGTGTAAGACTAGAGCGAAGACAGCTAGTCATCACCACCCACCACCAACTCTTAGGATACTCTTTCACCAACGAATAGTGGAATTGACGGTCACTATATAACGTCCCCACGTCTGAAAGGACGAGCATGTTTGGTGTGACACGGATTCGAACCTGCGACCCTCGGATTGCGAGTCGAGTGCCTTAACCACCTGGCCATGCTGGGTCGCGTTCTTGTCTATTGTTAAACACAAAGCTATACAAAGGGCTATGTGTACTCCGCCCACCGAAGGTATCGAAACTCGATATTTGGTGTCGTAAGTCCTAGAGTTAGAGCTAAGGCACGGCGTGGACATCTGTAAGGAAGGTTGTTTGATAAGTGCTAGATAATCAGTATTAAAAGAGCACGCACCATAACTCACAGTCACTTCAGGCCATGTTGCAATTTTAAAGCGTTTTAGAAAATATACACTAAATGCGACCATTCACTTATCAATATTCCGACGAACTAAACAAATCAGTTTAACTTTCTCACGTATCTTTAACACGTAAGATGTAAACTCTTCACGGGATCTGGAACCCTATGGACTATGTTTGGAACAGATCTGCACCGTAGGACCCTGACAACGTCATTGATCGTAGAAGGCTAGTGGGTTAAGCCTATTTCTCAGTCTGAAGTAATATATTAGCAGAATAGTCTCGGCAGGGAATGATGGGAACGGCAACTGAACATAACTATCTGTTATTAGAAACACAAGACCCCAACGGGAGGTTACGCTTTCTCGTGATGTCCCTAATTTTGCGAGACGGTCACGCCCCCTTTCGGCTAAATTTATTGTAACCATAAGAACACAGATGTCGTTATTCTTTATCCGTGACTTAAGTTCAACACTTTGTTATTTGTTTTTCTTTCCGTAAACATAAACATTAAATCTGTAACAATGATGATCCACAAACGTAGAAGTTAAACTCACAAACTTTGAAGCTTATAATCACGTGATAGATGCTGTGTTACGTACAACCCCATCGAACATGTAAATATAGAAAGTAAACATTTGTTTTCTAACGTGTTTCTTATCACGTAGTTCTTCAGTTGTATACAACCATTCTCCAATGCGTATCTCAAGGAGTCGGTTCTCCTAATACGCCTATGTACATATACACACACAACACACCCAAGCATCCTTCCTCGAATATGAGATCATGTCATATTTACCACTCAAGTCTTTCCTCCAACATGTGCAACGTGAGGTCAGTCCACAGGTTTACCATTAAAGTCCTTCCTCCAACATGTGTAACGTGAGGTCAGTCCACAGGTTTACCATTCAAGTCCTTCCTCCAACATGTGTATCGTGAGGTCAGTTCACAGGTTTACCATTCAAGTCCTTCCTCCAACATGTGTAACGTGAGGTCAGTCCACAGGTTTACCATTCAAGTCCTTCCTCCAACATGTGTATCGTGAGGTCAGTTCACAGGTTTACCATTCAAGTCCTTCCTCCAACATGTGTATCGTGAGGTCAGTTCACAGGTTTACCACTCAAGTCCTTCCTTCAACATGTGTATCGTGAGGTCAGTTCACAGGTTTACCATTCAGGTCCTTCCTCCAACATGTGTAACGTGAGGTCAGTTCACAGGTTTACCATTCAAGTCCTTCCTCCAACATGTGTATCGTGAGGTCAGTTCACATGTTTACCACTCAAGTCCTTCCTCCAACATGTGTAACGTAAGATCAGTTAACAGGTTTACCATTCAAGTCCTTCCTCCAACATGTGTATCGTGAGGTCAGTTCACATGTTTACCACTCAAGTCCTTCCTCCAACATGTGTAACGTGAGGTCAGTTCACAGGTTTACCACTCAAGTCCTTCCTCCAACATGTGTATCGTGAGGTCAGTTCACATGTTTACCACTCAGTTTGTTTCTCCAACATATGTATTGTGAGATTAGTTCACATGTTCACCACACATATCCTTCCTCCTACATGTGTATCGGGTCGTCTGTATATCAGCAGGCAACTTAGAAAGCTATTTATTAAATGAAATAGACCATGTGTTCAGAATAACTTTCACCAGAATGTACGTATACCCTGAAAAGTGCTATTTATAACCATAAAGAGATTGGACACGAAAGGAATTTCCCGACGAGCGTGCGCTTCCAGCAGAAATACCCCATATAAATAACTTTCTTTTTATGATACAGGAGGAAATACATTAGTTAGCTACCCATGAGAAACGACAGGAGGCATTCTGTACACGCTACAACATTTCAACAAAACCAAAAACAAAAGTGTTTTATGAATGTGAAAACAAATTTAGAGATCAAAAATGAAAATAAAAATGTTATTAGAAAAAACAGCTGAAGTCAGTACTACATAATAAAATACATCAGGAAACTGTCTCAAGAGAAACTAGTAACTTGTTTGGTTATTTTGTTTGTTTTGAATCTCGCGCAAATCTAATTCAGCAGTGTAAGACTAGAGGGAAGGCATCTAGTCATCATCACCCACCGCCAACTCTTGGTTTGGTTTGTTTTGAATTTCGCGCAAAACTACACGAGGGCTATCTGCGCTAGCCATACCTAATTTAGCAGTGTTAGACTAGAGGGAAAGTAGCTAGTCATCACACATCGCCAACACTTGAGCTACTCTTTTACCGACGAATAGTGGGATTGACCGTCACATTATAACGCCCCACGGCTGAAAGTGCGAGTATGTTTGGTGTGACAGGGATTCAAATCCGCGACCCTCAGTTGAGCACCCTAACAGCTTAGCCATGCGGGTCCCATTACTAACTTAAAGACTTTATGGAGAAAGTCGATTTATTATTTAACAATTCCTTGTTATGTCGTCATTCTATTGAAATATGAAAAACATATCAAATTTTTTTGGAGGCAAATACTTCGTTTGTTACTTTTACCTCAATCGCACCTCTCAGGAACGACAACACGCATACGTGGCCCCCAAATCTGAGGATCGATTACAAGTGAACTAATTCATGTTGGTTATTTCAGTTTCTTCTCTGGAGCTCTAGCAGAGATAAGCTCCTGATATGTCAGACCTCCCAGAATTTCTTCGTACTGGCCCCAGGTTCTAGTATATTACCTTACCTGCCTGAGTGCTGTCAGTCTCGATAAAACCCGTGTCCACACCTGCGTAACTGGTGTCCGACGTTATCACACAACAGTACAGAAATCAGTCTTGACGTTTTCTATAGACGGTGAGTGATGCTTCCTATCAGTGTCAAACGCTGTCGCTTCGTTCTTGGCTGAACACTGAGCGTCCACGAAACCTGGATAAGTTTTCAATATGTGTATCTAACGAAACCGACACAAAAAACGAGGAACTGGTGCGTAAAGTACAAGGAAGCAATGGATAGAAAAGCCATACCAAATAACTAAGACCCCCACAGTTATATGAATATTGAGGTCAATTTTGATTGGCGAACGAAATCTGGGTCTCACCATCCAATGAACAGTTTAATGCAATGGATAACGTCACTCTTATTGGTATCTTTAATCTAGGTGTGTCAGGGAGGCGTTACGGTTCTTGCGTTAATTTTATGTGTTACTGGAATGATTATTTATTTTATTTATTTATTGATCCCACGAAACATATTATTACACGGTTAACGACAATTTTACCAACAGACTACAGGGTACTGTGAACTCATGAGTAAATGACACATCATGCTCGTTGTACGTGACCTACCCTTCTGAATAAAGAAGACATTAATCCAAGATAATACAGATTACGGTGTTAAAATAAATATATAACACGTTGTTAAATAATCCCTATTCTAATTATTATGTGTTTTCACATAATGAAAACTGATAAATATATATACTTTATCAACTTAATCTAGTTTACATCTTAAACTTGCTGATATATACACACACACAGCGTATCGAACACTGGTGCACCTGTGTTATTCCAGCCAGCCTGAGGTGACTTCGTACTGGACTACAGCCTCGTAGTCACTGTCGATAACAGATACAGTGAGATTGACAAATTATTGTACACACTATTTTACTTTTATCCCGAAGTTCTTCACGCCCAAGTCTGGTAAAATCGCCCAGAAAAATATTTTAATAGAACCTACCGACTCGTGCACTACAAACTCATTGAAGTTACAGCAACCTACGACACAGCCTAAACAAGGTTTCAAGGTTGTTGTTATTAGCCCTTGAGCAGATCGTTGTCAAATTCAATCTTCGCTACCCAACTCTAGTTCTGAAGTGATAGACCAGACGGAAGGCAGCTAGTCAACATAACCCACCGCCAGCTCATGGACTACTCTAATAGAATAGTGCCGTTACTATTAGGGATATCCACGGTGAAATTTGTTCTTGTTCATTTTTTTGGGGGGTGGGGGGGATTGGGTGCTAATGGAGTTAACTGTTGAACATGAAATCCACAATCCGGTTTGGTGTGGGTTTTATTTTTTAATTTCGCGCAAAGCTACATGAGGACTATCTGCACTAGTCGTCTCTAATCTAGCAGTGTAAGACTAGAGGGAAGGAAGCTAGTCATCACCATCAATTCTTGGTCTTCTCTTTTATGAACGAATAGTTGGATTGACTGTGACATTATAACGCTCCCACGGCTGAAAGAGCGAGCATGTTTGGTGTTACAGGAATTCGAACCCGCGACTCTCGGATTATGAGTCGAGTGCCTTAACCACCTGGCCATGCCGGACCCCACAATCCGGAGTACTAATCAGCGAGTCATGTTCACTTCCTATATAGGAAAACAAAATAATTTTCCTTCTTCTACTTGTCTGTACGAATGTTTTACACTAGGACGATCGACAATATTATATTCATAACCTTGTATCACTCACAGAAAAAATAAATAAGTAGTTCGCTGTTGTTGTTTTCAGAGCAAAGGTTCTGACTAACTGCCCTCAGTCAACCGCGGGAAATAGAACCCTCAGACTTTAACATTACAAGTCCGTGAACTCACCGCGGGATTAATTGAAAATCACAAAGACGTCTTTTTATGAGTTATGATCGGAGAAAGAGGTCAAATGCACCTGACCCTCTTGGGTTTATAAGACATAAACTCCGATAACACACACACACACAAGTTATTAATAAATGTTTTATATAGTAAGTTATAGTCTTAGCACAATACTGTAAGTGTGTTTTTAGCCTCGAACTTAAAGGGCGAAGTTTTCCTAACGCTATAAGATATTAGTCACGACTTGGTTGGCCTGTACACAAGTTTGTGAGAAAGGTTGCTCCACACAGCATAGAAATGCTATTGAAACTAAACTAGGCAGAAACTGACCTGTTATTACAGGTTCTCTAATCTTGAAACTACGTGGAAACCACGTAACATTAAATTAAAAAAAAACACACCTCAAAAACACGCATGTCTATTTATTTAATTTACTACTAAGAAGCTAAAATAAATAAAGTGCCTAAATGTTAGTAAAAGGCTTAATCTAGAATATTAATCGTTAAAGGTAGGAAAAAAAACTGGATTATTACTCTCGGTTGTTAAGCTATGTCTTTAGTAAAAGATTTGATATGAGTCATCTAATCAGCGTTTGTACTAAAAGGCTTAGCTGAGTTGCTGATCCGTACTAGTATGTGAAAGGCTTAATCTAGAATGTCCAATCGGGATATGGACAATGTCTCACCAGGTTACGTACAAAAGGACGATGCATTAAGTAAATATTCTTCACATAGCCTAACGTTTTATTTATTTGTATTACTTTTTAAGCCATCTTGAAAGTTTGTTTGTTTTAAAGTAAATCTAATTAGGTAGGTAATTTGGTTATTATAGCTTGTATTTTTCAAGATGAGAAATTACATTTTGTTGCATAAAATTGGTGTTCAGTTAAAAAAAATGGTTCTA
The DNA here is from genome assembly GCF_004210375.1 of Tachypleus tridentatus. Classification (NCBI taxonomy): domain Eukaryota; kingdom Metazoa; phylum Arthropoda; class Merostomata; order Xiphosura; family Limulidae; genus Tachypleus; species Tachypleus tridentatus. The sequence continues at coordinate 50,368,966 of NC_134832.1, forward strand.
TTTCAATAAAATAATTGTCAAACATTTTTCAGTCGAATACAAGAGACTAAAAAGTTTCAAAAAATGATTAGAAAATACAAAAGACATTCGAAAAGAAAACAGTTTTTTTCTGAACATAAAACAAAAGATACGAAGAAGTATTGGTAGTGGAAGGTTTAGTTACGGTTATCTTTATACTTCATTGTTGTCATATCAGTATTGGTAGTGGAAGGTTTAGTTACGGCCATCTTTATACTTCATTGTTGTCATATCAGTATTGGTAGTGGAAGGTTTAGTTACGGCCATCTTTATACTTCATTGTTGTCATATCAGTATTGGTAGTGGAAGGTTTAGTTACGGTTATCTTTATACTTCATTGTTGTCATATCAGTATTGGTAGTGGAAGGTTTAGTTACGGCCATCTTTATACTTCATTGTTGTCATATCAGTATTGGTAGTGGAAGGTTTAGTTACGGCCATCTTTATACTTCATTGTTGTCATATCAGTATTGGTAGTGGAAGGTTTAGTTACGGTTATCTTTATACTTCATTGTTGTCATATCAGTATTGGTAGTGGAAGGTTTAGTTACGGCCATCTTTATACTTCATTGTTGTCATATCAGTATTGGTAGTGGAAGGTTTAGTTACGGCCATCTTTATAGTTCATTGTTGTCATATCAGTATTGGTAGTGGAAGGTTTAGTTACGGTTATCTTTATACTTCATTGTTGTCATATCAGTATTGGTAGTGGAAGGTTTAGTTACGGTTATCTTTATACTTCATTGTTGTCATATCAGTATTGGTAGTGGAAGGTTTAGTTACGGTTATCTTTATACTTCATTGTTGTCATATCAGTATTGGTAGTGGAAGGTTTAGTTACGGTTATCTTTATACTTCATTGTTGTCATATCAGTATTGGTAGTGGAAGGTTTAGTTACGGTTATCTTTATACTTCATTGTTGTCATATCAGTATTGGTAGTGGAAGGTTTAGTTACGGTTATCTTTATACTTCATTGTTGTCATATCAGTATTGGTAGTGGAAGGTTTAGTTACGGTTATCTTTATACTTCATTGTTGTCATATCAGTATTGGTAGTGGAAGGTTTAGTTACGGTTATCTTTATACTTCATTGTTGTCATATCAGTATTGGTAGTGGAAGGTTTAGTTACGGTTATCTTTATACTTCATTGTTGTCATATCAGTATTGGTAGTGGAAGGTTTAGTTACGGCCATCTTTATACTTCATTGTTGTCATATCAGTATTGGTAGTGGAAGGTTTAGTTACGGTTATCTTTATACTTCATTGTTGTCATATCAGTATTGGTAGTGGAAGGTTTAGTTACGGTTATCTTTATACTTCATTGTTGTCATATCAGTATTGGTAGTGGAAGGTTTAGTTACGGCCATCTTTATACTTCATTGTTGTCATATCAGTATTGGTAGTGGAAGGTTTAGTTACGGCCATCTTTATACTTCATTGTTGTCATATCAGTATTGGTAGTGGAAGGTTTAGTTACGGCCATCTTTATAGTTCATTGTTGTCATATCAGTATTGGTAGTGGAAGGTTTAGTTACGGCCATCTTTATACTTCATTGTTGTCATATCAGTATTGGTAGTGGAAGGTTTAGTTACGGTTATCTTTATACTTCATTGTTGTCATATCAGTATTGGTAGTGGAAGGTTTAGTTACGGCCATCTTTATACTTCATTGTTGTCATATCAGTATTGGTAGTGGAAGGTTTAGTTACGGCCATCTTTATAGTTCATTGTTGTCATATCAGTATTGGTAGTGGAAGGTTTAGTTACGGCCATCTTTATACTTCATTGTTGTCATATCAGTATTGGTAGTGGAAGGTTTAGTTACGGCCATCTTTATACTTCATTGTTGTCATATCAGTATTGGTAGTGGAAGGTTTAGTTACGGCCATCTTTATACTTCATTGTTGTCATATCAGTATTGGTAGTGGAAGGTTTAGTTACGGCCATCTTTATACTTCATTGTTGTCATATCAGTATTGGTAGTGGAAGGTTTAGTTACGGTTATCTTTATACTTCATTGTTGTCATATCAGTATTGGTAGTGGAAGGTTTAGTTACGGTTATCTTTATACTTCATTGTTGTCATATCAGTATTGGTAGTGGAAGGTTTAGTTACGGTTATCTTTATACTTCATTGTTGTCATATCAGTATTGGTAGTGGAAGGTTTAGTTACGGTTATCTTTATACTCATTGTTGTCATTCAGTATTGGTAGTGGAAGGTTTAGTTACGGTTATCTTTATCATTGTTGTCATATCAGTATTGGTAGTGGAAGGTTTAGTTACGGTTATCTTTATACTTCATTGTTGTCATATCAGTATTGGTAGTGGAAGGTTTAGTTACGGTTATCTTTATACTTCATACTGTTGTCATATCAGTATTGGTAGTGGAAGGTTTAGTTACGGTTATCTTTATACTTCATTGTTGTCATATCAGTATTGGTAGTGGAAGGTTTAGTTACGGTTATCTTTATACTTCATTGTTGTCATATCAGTATTGGTAGTGGAAGGTTTAACGGTTTCTTTATACTTCATTGTTGTCATATCAGTATTGGTAGTGGAAGGTTTAGTTACGGTTATCTTTATACTTCATTGTTGTCATATCAGTATTGGTAGTGGAAGGTTTAGTTACGGTTATCTCTATATTCATTGTTGTCATATCAGTATTGGTAGTGGAAGGTTTAGTTACGGTTATCTTTATACTTCATTGTTGTCATATCAGTATTGGTAGTGGAAGGTTTAGTTACGGTTATCTTTATACTTCATTGTTGTCATATCAGTATTGGTAGTGGAAGGTTTAGTTACGGTTATCTTTATACTTCATTGTTGTCATATCAGTATTGGTAGTGGAAGGTTTAGTTACGGCCATCTTTATACTTCATTGTTGTCATATCAGTATTGGTAGTGGAAGGTTTAGTTACGGTTATCTTTATACTTCATTGTTGTCATATCAGTATTGGTAGTGGAAGGTTTAGTTACGGTTATCTTTATACTTCATTGTTGTCATATCAGTATTGGTAGTGGAAGGTTTAGTTACGGTTATCTTTATACTTCATTGTTGTCATATCAGTATTGGTAGTGGAAGGTTTAGTTACGGTTATCTTTATACTTCATTGTTGTCATATCAGTATTGGTAGTGGAAGGTTTAGTTACGGTTATCTTTATACTTCATTGTTGTCATATCAGTATTGGTAGTGGAAGGTTTAGTTACGGTTATCTTTATACTTCATTGTTGTCATATCAGTATTGGTAGTGGAAGGTTTAGTTACGGTTATCTTTATACTTCATTGTTGTCATATCAGTATTGGTAGTGGAAGGTTTAGTTACGGTTATCTTTATACTTCATTGTTGTCATATCAGTATTGGTAGTGGAAGGTTTAGTTACGGTTATCTTTATACTTCATTGTTGTCATATCAGTATTGGTAGTGGAAGGTTTAGTTACGGTTATCTTTATACTTCATTGTTGTCATATCAGTATTGGTAGTGGAAGGTTTAGTTACGGTTATCTTTATACTTCATTGTTGTCATATCAGTATTGGTAGTGGAAGGTTTAGTTACGGTTATCTTTATACTTCATTGTTGTCATATCAGTATTGGTAGTGGAAGGTTTAGTTACGGTTATCTTTATACTTCATTGTTGTCATATCAGTATTGGTAGTGGAAGGTTTAGTTACGGTTATCTTTATACTTCATTGTTGTCATATCAGTATTGGTAGTGGAAGGTTTAGTTACGGTTATCTTTATACTTCATTGTTGTCATATCAGTATTGGTAGTGGAAGGTTTAGTTACGGTTATCTTTATACTTCATTGTTGTCATATCAGTATTGGTAGTGGAAGGTTTAGTTACGGTTATCTTTATACTTCATTGTTGTCATATCAGTATTGGTAGTGGAAGGTTTAGTTACGGTTATCTTTATACTTCATTGTTGTCATATCAGTATTGGTAGTGGAAGGTTTAGTTACGGTTATCTTTATACTTCATTGTTGTCATATCAGTATTGGTAGTGGAAGGTTTAGTTACGGTTATCTTTATACTTCATTGTTGTCATATCAGTATTGGTAGTGGAAGGTTTAGTTACGGTTATCTCTTATACTTCATTGTTGTCATATCAGTATTGGTAGTGGAAGGTTTAGTTACGGTTATCTTTATACTTCATTGTTGTCATATCAGTATTGGTAGTGGAAGGTTTAGTTACGGTTATCTTTATACTTCATTGTTGTCATATCAGTATTGGTAGTGGAAGGTTTAGTTACGGTTATCTTTATACTTCATTGTTGTCATATCAGTATTGGTAGTGGAAGGTTTAGTTACGGTTATCTTTATACTTCATTGTTGTCATATCAGTATTGGTAGTGGAAGGTTTAGTTACGGTTATCTTTATACTTCATTGTTGTCATATCAGTATTGGTAGTGGAAGGTTTAGTTACGGTTATCTTTATACTTCATTGTTGTCATATCAGTATTGGTAGTGGAAGGTTTAGTTACGGTTATCTTTATACTTCATTGTTGTCATATCAGTATTGGTAGTGGAAGGTTTAGTTACGGTTATCTTTATACTTCATTGTTGTCATATCAGTATTGGTAGTGGAAGGTTTAGTTACGGTTATCTTTATACTTCATTGTTGTCATATCAGTATTGGTAGTGGAAGGTTTAGTTACGGTTATCTTTATACTTCATTGTTGTCATATCAGTATTGGTAGTGGAAGGTTTAGTTACGGTTATCTTTATACTTCATTGTTGTCATATCAGTATTGGTAGTGGAAGGTTTAGTTACGGTTATCTTTATACTTCATTGTTGTCATATCAGTATTGGTAGTGGAAGGTTTAGTTACGGTTATCTTTATACTTCATTGTTGTCATATCAGTATTGGTAGTGGAAGGTTTAGTTACGGTTATCTTTATACTTCATTGTTGTCATATCAGTATTGGTAGTGGAAGGTTTAGTTACGGTTATCTTTATACTATTGTTGTCATATCAGTATTGGTAGTGGAAGGTTTAGTTACGGTTATCTTTATACTTCATTGTTGTCATATCAGTATTGGTAGTGGAAGGTTTAGTTACGGTTATCTTTATACTTCATTGTTGTCATATCAGTATTGGTAGTGGAAGGTTTAGTTACGGTTATCTTTATACTTCATTGTTGTCATATCAGTATTGGTAGTGGAAGGTTTAGTTACGGTTATCTCATTATACTTCATTGTTGTCATATCAGTATTGGTAGTGGAAGGTTTAGTTACGGTTATCTTTATACTTCATTGTTGTCATATCAGTATTGGTAGTGGAAGGTTTAGTTACGGTTATCTTTATACTTCATTGTTGTCATATCAGTATTGGTAGTGGAAGGTTTAGTTACGGTTATCTTTATACTTCATTGTTGTCATATCAGTATTGGTAGTGGAAGGTTTAGTTACGGTTATCTTTATACTTCATTGTTGTCATATCAGTATTGGTAGTGGAAGGTTTAGTTACGGTTATCTTTATACTTCATTGTTGTCATATCAGTATTGGTAGTGGAAGGTTTAGTTACGGTTATCTTTATACTTCATTGTTGTCATATCAGTATTGGTAGTGGAAGGTTTAGTTACGGTTATCTTTATACTTCATTGTTGTCATATCAGTATTGGTAGTGGAAGGTTTAGTTACGGTTATCTTTATACTTCATTGTTGTCATATCAGTATTGGTAGTGGAAGGTTTAGTTACGGTTATCTTTATACTTCATTGTTGTCATATCAGTATTGGTAGTGGAAGGTTTAGTTACGGTTATCTCTTTATACTTCATTGTTGTCATATCAGTATTGGTAGTGGAAGGTTTAGTTACGGTTATCTTTATACTTCATTGTTGTCATATCAGTATTGGTAGTGGAAGGTTTAGTTACGGTTATCTTTATACTTCATTGTTGTCATATCAGTATTGGTAGTGGAAGGTTTAGTTACGGTTATCTTTATACTTCATTGTTGTCATATCAGTATTGGTAGTGGAAGGTTTAGTTACGGTTATCTTTATACTTCATTGTTGTCATATCAGTATTGGTAGTGGAAGGTTTAGTTACGGTTATCTTTATACTTCATTGTTGTCATATCAGTATTGGTAAGGTTTAGTTACGATCTTTTTGTCATACTTCATTGGTTTAGTCAGTACGGTTATCTTTATACTTCATTGTTGTCATATCAGTATTGGTAGTGGAAGGTTTAGTTACGGTTATCTTTATACTTCATTGTTGTCATATCAGTATTGGTAGTGGAAGGTTTAGTTTACGGTTATCTTTATACTTCATTGTTGTCATATCAGTATTGGTAGTGGAAGGTTTAGTTACGGTTATCTTTATACTTCATTGTTGTCATATCAGTATTGGTAGTGGAAGGTTTAGTTACGGTTATCTTTATACTTCATTGTTGTCATATCAGTATTGGTAGTGGAAGGTTTAGTTACGGTTATCTTTATACTTCATTGTTGTCATATCAGTATTGGTAGTGGAAGGTTTAGTTACGGTTATCTTTATACTTCATTGTTGTCATATCAGTATTGGTAGTGGAAGGTTTAGTTACGGTTATCTTTATACTTCATTGTTGTCATATCAGTATTGGTAGTGGAAGGTTTAGTTACGGTTATCTTTATACTTCATTGTTGTCATATCAGTATTGGTAGTGGAAGGTTTAGTTACGGTTATCTTTATACTTCATTGTTGTCATATCAGTATTGGTAGTGGAAGGTTTAGTTACGGTTATCTTTATACTTCATTGTTGTCATATCAGTATTGGTGGTGGAAGGTTTAGTTACGGTTATCTTTATACTTCATTGTTGTCATATCAGTATTGGTAGTGGAAGGTTTAGTTACGGTTATCTTTATACTTCATTGTTGTCATATCAGTATTGGTAGTGGAAGGTTTAGTTACGGTTATCTTTATACTTCATTGTTGTCATATCAGTATTGGTAGTGGAAGGTTTAGTTACGGTTATCTTTTATACTTCATTGTTGTCATATCAGTATTGGTAGTGGAAGGTTTAGTTACGGTTATCTTTATACTTCATTGGTTATCATATCAGTATTGGTAGTTCAGGTTTAGTTACGGTTATCTTTATACTTCATTATTGTCATATCAGTATTGGTAGTGGAAGGTTTAGTTACGGTTATCTTTATACTTCATTGTTGTCATATCAGTATTGGTAGTGGAAGGTTTAGTTACGGTTATCTTTATACTTCATTGTTGTCATATCAGTATTGGTAGTGGAAGGTTTAGTTACGGTTATCTTTATACTTCATTGTTGTCATATCAGTATTGGTAGTGGAAGGTTTAGTTACGGTTATCTTTATACTTCATTGTTGTCATATCAGTATTGGTAGTGGAAGGTTTAGTTACGGTTATCTTTATACTTCATTGTTGTCATATCAGTATTGGTAGTGGAAGGTTTAGTTACGGTTATCTTTATACTTCATTGTTGTCATATCAGTATTGGTAGTGGAAGGTTTAGTTACGGTTATCTTTATACTTCATTGTTGTCATATCAGTATTGGTAGTGGAAGGTTTAGTTACGGTTATCTTTATACTTCATTGTTGTCATATCAGTATTGGTAGTGGAAGGTTTTAGTTACGGTTATCTTTATACTTCATTGTTGTCATCATCATCAGTATTGGTAGTGGAAGGTTTAGTTACGGTTATCTTTATACTTCATTGTTGTCATATCAGTATTGGTAGTGGAAGGTTTAGTTACGGTTTATCTTTATACTTCATTGTTGTCATATCAGTATTGGTAGTGGAAGGTTTAGTTACGGTTATCTTTATACTTCATTGTTGTCATATCAGTATTGGTAGTGGAAGGTTTAGTTACGGTTATCTTTATACTTCATTGTTGTCATATCAGTATTGGTAGTGGAAGGTTTAGTTACGGTTATCTTTATACTTCATTGTTGTCATATCAGTATTGGTAGTGGAAGGTTTAGTTACGGTTATCTTTATACTTCATTGTTGTCATATCAGTATTGGTAGTGGAAGGTTTAGTTACGGTTATCTTTATACTTCATTGTTGTCATATCAGTATTGGTAGTGGAAGGTTTAGTTACGGTTATCTTTATACTTCATTGTTGTCATATCAGTATTGGTAGTGGAAGGTTTAGTTACGGTTATCTTTATACTTCATTGTTGTCATATCAGTATTGGTAGTGGAAGGTTTAGTTACGGTTATCTTTATACTTCATTGTTGTCATATCAGTATTGGTAGTGGAAGGTTTAGTTACGGTTATCTTTATACTTCATTGTTTGTCATATCAGTATTGGTAGTGGAAGGTTTAGTTACGGTTATCTTTATACTTCATTGTTGTCATCATCAGTATTGGTAGTGGAAGGTTTAGTTACGGTTATCTTTATACTTCATTGTTGTCATATCAGTATTGGTAGTGGAAGGTTTGAGTTACGGTTATCTTTATACTTCATTGTTGTCATATCAGTATTGGTAGTGGAAGGTTTAGTTACGGTTATCTTTATACTTCATTGTTGTCATATCAGTATTGGTAGTGGAAGGTTTAGTTACGGTTATCTTTATACTTCATTGTTGTCATATCAGTATTGGTAGTGGAAGGTTTAGTTACGGTTATCTTTATACTTCATTGTTGTCATATCAGTATTGGTTGGAAGGTTTTAGTTGGTTATCTTTATACTTCATTGTTGTCATATCAGTATTGGTAGTGGAAGGTTTAGTTACGGTTATCTTTATACTATCATTGTTGTCATATCAGTATTGGTAGTGGAAGGTTTAGTTACGGTTATCTTTATACTTCATTGTTGTCATATCAGTATTGGTAGTGGAAGGTTTAGTTACGGTTATCTTTATACTTCATTGTTGTCATATCAGTATTGGTAGTGGAAGGTTTAGTTACGGTTATCTTTATACTTCATTGTTGTCATATCAGTATTGGTAGTGGAAGGTTTAGTTACGGTTATCTTTATACTTCATTGTTGTCATATCAGTATTGGTAGTGGAAGGTTTAGTTACGGTTATCTTTATACTTCATTGTTGTCATATCAGTATTGGTAGTGGAAGGTTTAGTTACGGTTATCTTTATACTTCATTGTTGTCATATCAGTATTGGTAGTGGAAGGTTTAGTTACGGTTATCTTTATACTTCATTGTTGTCATATCAGTATTGGTAGTGGAAGGTTTAGTTACGGTTATCTTTATACTTCATTGTTGTCATATCAGTATTGGTAGTGGAAGGTTTAGTTACGGTTATCTTTATACTTCATTGTTGTCATATCAGTATTGGTAGTCATACTTCATTGTATTGGTAGTGGAAGGTTTAGTTACGGTTATCTTTATACTTCATTGTTGTCATATCAGTATTGGTAGTGGAAGGTTTAGTTACGGTTATCTTATATACTTCATTGTTGTCATATCAGTATTGGTAGTGGAAGGTTTAGTTACGGTTATCTTTATACTTCATTGTTGTCATATCAGTATTGGTAGTGGAAGGTTTAGTTACGGTTATCTTTATACTTCATTGTTGTCATATCAGTATTGGTAGTGGAAGGTTTAGTTACGGTTATCTTTATACTTCATTGTTGTCATATCAGTATTGGTAGTGGAAGGTTTAGTTACGGTTATCTTTATACTTCATTGTTGTCATATCAGTATTGGTAGTGGAAGGTTTAGTTACGGTTATCTTTATACTTCATTGTTGTCATATCAGTATTGGTAGTGGAAGGTTTAGTTACGGTTATCTTTATACTTCATTGTTGTCATATCAGTATTGGTAGTGGAAGGTTTAGTTACGGTTATCTTTATACTTCATTGTTGTCATATCAGTATTATTGGTAGTGGAAGGTTTAGTTACGGTTATCTTTATACTTCATTGTTGTCATATCAGTATTGGTAGTGGAAGGTTTAGTTTCACGGTTATCTTTATACTTCATTGTTGTCATATCAGTATTGGTAGTGGAAGGTTTAGTTACGGTTATCTTTATACTTCATTGTTGTCATATCAGTATTGGTAGTGGAAGGTTTGAGTTACGGTTATCTTTTATACTTCATTGTTGTCATATCAGTATTGGTTTGTGGAAGGTTTTAGTTACGGTTATCTTTATACTTCATTGTTGTCATATCAGTATTGGTAGTGGAAGGTTTAGTTACGGTTATCTTTATACTTCATTGTTGTCATATCAGTATTGGTAGTGGAAGGTTTAGTTACGGTTATCTTTATACTTCATTGTTGTCATATCAGTATTGGTAGTGGAAGGTTTAGTTACGGTTATCTTTATACTTCATTGTTGTCATATCAGTATTGGTAGTGGAAGGTTTAGTTACGGTTATCTTTATACTTCATTGTTGTCATATCAGTATTGGTAGTGGAAGGTTTAGTTACGGTTATCTTTATACTTCATTGTTGTCATATCAGTATTGGTAGTGGAAGGTTTAGTTACGGTTATCTTTATACTTCATTGTTGTCATATCAGTATTGGTAGTGGAAGGTTTAGTTACGGTTATCTTTATACTTCATTGTTGTCATATCAGTATTGGTAGTGGAAGGTTTAGTTACTTGTTATCTTTATACTTCATTGTTGTCATATCAGTATTGGTAGTGGAAGGTTTAGTTACGGTTATCTTTATACTTCATTGTTGTCATATCAGTATTGGTAGTGATTGGTAGTGGAAGGTTTAGTTACGGTTATCTTTATACTTCATTGTTGTCATATCAGTATTGGTAGTGGAAAGTTTAGTTACGGTTATCTTTATACTTCATTGTTGTCATATCAGTATTGGTAGTGGAAGGTTTAGTTACGGCCATCTTTATACTTCATTGTTGTCATATCAGTATTGGTAGTGAAAGGTTTAGTCACAGCAATCATTAGATTTGAAGTTCGACGTTCTAAGTACTAAATTTCACCTCGCAATAGGTGTATGTAACTTTACTTTTTACATAAAGAAAGGACGAAGGAAATATGACAAATTACTTGTGAAACACGCACAAACAACAACTATAACCAAAAACTTGGAGGTGTCATTGCAAGTTATCAACTCACATCAGATACCCTTAAAAGTGCTACATGGAAACCACTAAGTTGAAAGTCCACTTTCATCTTAAACCGGAAAAAAATACCGAAAAGGGATCCCCCCCTCCCAAATATAGACAACTCTCAAGTTTTCAAGACGATGAACTATTTGTGTTGAAGAGGTGCACATAATGAGGAATACAAAATTCTTAAAAGAAAGTTATGGGTTCAAGCTTTGCACTGCGCGTTCTACTGTACTTAACAAAAAACAAACTTGAATCGAACCTGAATACAAAGTACTTTTTTCGGTTATTTCCCTACTTGCTATTTGAAGTTTTTGTTTGTTGTTATCTGTCTATAACCATCTTTAATTTTCATAGTTTGTTGCTAAGCCCAAAGACACACAAGAGTCATCTGTGCTGTGCCCACCATAGGTATCGAAACCCAGATTTCAGTGATTTACCACTGTGCCACTGGGAGGGGGCACTAATTTACAGCTGAAAGGTTGGAAGGAAAGAAGAGGAACTACTCAACAGCACTCACCGCCAACTCTTCGGCTACTTTTTTCTGACCTTATAGTGGGATGCGATCATTTCTCTTCAAGCGTATCTACGGTTTCAAAGTGCAGAGCGAGTTTTTATGACAAAAGGTCGCGAATCATGAGCCCTAGGATTCACAGTTCAAACACGCTATACGCTACGGCCAGTCCATAAAGTGTGAGTGATTAACTTACATCATACCAAGTTAAGGTACATCACTTTTCAACCTCGCAACACCATTGCCACGTGAGGCCGAAACCTTAAATCTATAACAATCAACGTTTAATTTGTTACGCAGACTTATTTTCAACCGTGCAACGAGAACGTGACATATATTATATATCAGCAAAAATACCCGCCCTTTAGGGATTTGCTGGAATTGTCTGGCAGTTCAACAACAATACTCTCACACTGAACATTAAATAATGTTCCCCATCCACGATAAAAGGGTTTTATTGAAATTATAGTTTAAAAATGAGCTATCATTACAGCATTACATCACAGAGTAGACGTTATTGAAAGTTTTCTTTGTAGACGCAGTTATCAATGAAAACAACTTCCTTCTTTGTTGCGAAGCTTAGAGGATTTTCACTAAAGAAAAACAAATATAATTTTACGTTTTTGTTTTCTTATTGTTTTATTTTTTGACACACCCCTTTTTTATAAAGTTTAATGGTTAAATATAAAACTTACAACTTTTATGGAAGCTTCAGGTTTTTATTTATTGTTCAGCTATAAAAATACTGCATGTTTATAAAAGAAAAATAACATTACCAAGTTATGATCAGTGACAAAATCCGAGTTTTAGACGTATATACATTTGCAAGTTCAATTATAAGATATATATATATATATATAAAGACATTTAGCACTAATTCAATCTGATTATAATGAACTATGTATGTTATCTAACGGCTGAAACTTTCATTGTAAAATCTAATTTCTAGTCAAAAGTAGGTAGTTTGGTTTGAATTTTGCGTAAAGCTACACGAGGGCTACCTGCGCTAGCCGTTACTAATTTTGCAGCGTAAGACTAGAAGGAGGCAGCTAGTTACCACCAACTCTTGGGCTACTCTTTTACCAACAACTAATGGGATTGACCGTAGCATTATAATGTCCCCACGGCTGAAAGGACGAGCATGTTAGTTGCGACGGGGATTCGAATCCGCGACCCTCAGATTACGAGTTGAACTTAACCCATCTGGCCACGCCGAGCCGAAATAGGAAGTCTCAACATTTCTCAGGAATAATCCATTCTTTCTAATCAGGGCCTGAACACTGTGAATGATAACGTGGCACGGTCGTCCAATTGGCTACAAAATACTTAAAACTTTTAACAACTGTATATCAGATTAATACCAAACGTCATTCAGATTTTCGGCTGACCAGCGTTCGCAAAGATATCTTACCCTATCCTGAATACCCTCTATTAAGCGTGCAGGATGTTATATGAATTAGTATCTCTAACGAGCAATATCCTAGCCAGAAATCCACACATCTAAGAATAATAAAAACATGCAACTGAAAATGTAACACATGTATCTAGGACTAATCAAATAAAAGCAGACAATATTGCCTGTACGGTTATTATACATAACCCAAGACTTTGACACACTTTCCTCCATTTGAGGATGTTATGACCCACCCACAGTCTACTACGCAGCATGCTAATGGGAAACATTCAGGTTAAATATCGTATGACACAAATGACAACCAGATGTACGATCATCATCTTCCAAGATTTTTCTCCTCCCCCTGGCTATTTGTCTTCATCTAAAATAACCACTTTTCATAAACCGAAAGGGATTTTGAAACTATATGATTTACATGAAAAGGGCAAAAAGTTATTTGATATTTGTTTTTCTTTATTATTACGCACCAAACGACATAATGAGATATCTGTCCTGTGTCCACCGCCGCTATCGAAACGTGATTTTTAGCGTTACAAAGTCATCAGACCATTAGAAACCAGAAACACCACAACACACACGCACATATACATATCGAACAAAATTTGTTTGGTTTGTTTTGAATTTCGCGGAAAGCTACTCGAGAGTCATCTGCGCTAGACGTCCCTAATTTAGCAGTGTAAGGCCAGAGGGAAGGCAGTTAGTCATCACCACCCACCGCCAACTTTTGAGCTACTCTTTTACCAACGAATAGTGGGATTGATTGTCTCATTGTAACGCCCCCAACGGCTGAAAGGGCGAGCATGTTTGGTGTGACGGAGATTCGAACCCGCGACCCTCAGATTACGAGTCGAGTGCCTTAACCACTGGGTCATGCCGGGCCAAAAAAACTTGTACAAACTAAAATTAATCGAGTTACACTAGTCTCAACGCATGTTATTTCTTCTGTTTTGTTACAACTCATTCGATATCTGAAGTAAGAACACAAACAACACGAAAACAAGCAAACATCTTTTAATAAACACTGTGTGTTTCAACAACAATTGAGAAACATGCATAACAGTGAACTCCTGAAACAATAACCATTACTTGTTAGCTTTCTTTCTGACAAACACGTTTTTTAAAGACAGAATCGAGCTTGAATGTAGGTTTCCGTTTCTTTTCGTTGATGTTGTAACTGGTAGTTCCGGGTGAGGTAATAAATTTACGATATTTACCATATGATAACTATTTCTACTGACTTTATGAAAAAAACACACGCATTGTGGTAATCGTTGTGTGTACGTGTGTTGTGGTTTACAGGTGTGTTAGCACCGTCTTGTCTGGTCTAAATAAGGACATAGGACCGTGATTAATACCGGCTTGAAATTCCATGACACATGCTAGATGGATTATTAAAAAAAAAAAAAAAAACCCGTAGTGTAACTAAACAATTGGCAAATCAAAGGGCTACACACCTATTCTTACACGATCACGTACCTTAATAATCAAGTTTAGCCTGAACAGCGTTCAATCTAGGCAAGAAAAGTAGTGAAAGGATCACATTTCAATCAGTTATTTAACTTCTGCCTTTTTTCTAGGAATTTATATTAAATAAATATTTAAACGGTTATTAAAAATGGCGTAACGTGATGAAATACGAGTGGCGACACCATTTCCGGTTTGTTTTCTAAACGAATTAAAACGACGCTTGAATTCGCATGTTGCTAAAGAAAACAATAACAACTTCCAAATGTTTAATATCCATCTTGAAACTACATGAACTTCATGAAACTACAGACTCTCTAGCAACGTAAACATACACGTGTTTTTAAAATGTATCCATATCACAAGTGATTAGCTATTTACCAGTTTAAACTGGATGAATTTTTGTATTGTACGGTATGAATTATTAAACACGAATACATGGCCCGGCATGGCCAGATGGTTAAAGCACTCGACCCGTAATATGAGGGTCGCGAGTTTAAATCCCTGCCACATTTAACATGTTCGTCCTTTTAGCTGTGGGGGCGTTATATTATGTTACGCACAATCCCACTATTCGTTGGTAAAAGAGTAGCCCAAAAATTGGCGGTGGGTGATGACGATTACCTGCCTTCCCTCTAGTCATACACTGCAAAATTAGGGGCGGCTAGTAGAGCTGACTCTCGTATAGCTTTACCCGAAGTTGAAAAATGTCTAAGCAGATAATTATAATGGTTTCACAAAAACAGCAATATAAGGTTTGATTGCGAACCACCTTACCAGCCGGCAAACCTATAGAATAACAATCAGATTAAAAAGTGGGTGACTTGTTTATATGTGCCCACCTCAACGAATTGTGGCGATATACGCCTCGAGATTATCACTGAACCGTGAGGAGTGGGATGGAAATATGACGGAAATGTTTTCTCGTTTTATTTATAGTCAAGAAATTCAAATTACGTTTTTACTTCAACCTGTCAAGCTCGGGTATTTCACGTTCTGAACAAGCGAGATGTTTGCAAGGTTTCACAACTTTCATCTTTCAATGAAACTGGAAAATAATTATTCCAGAAATTGTTTTATGTTATTAAACATAAAGCGACCTTATGGGCTATCTGTGCTGTCAAGACTATAATTGTCGAGGCCCAATTTTTAGTATTATAAGTCTTCAAACCTACAGCTGAGACACTGAGGGACCATCCCACAAATGATTTGTGTTTAAAAAGGATCACACCAATAAATACCGAATTTGACTTTGTTCATTGAATTTCTCGAAAGCTACACGAACGTTCCTTGCGATAGCTGTCCATAATTTTAAAGTAATAAACTGGAAGGAAAGTAATGAGTTAACACCCCGCCCCACCTTCAATTGTCGAATACCAAAGAATAGTGGGATTGACCCTCACAATATAACGCCACACATGGCTGAAAGAGTGAACGTGTACGGTGGCAAAATTTCGATCCGCGACCATCGCATTGTGAGTTTGTTTTGAATTTCGCGCAAAGCTACACGAGAGCTATCTGCGTTAGCCAACCCTAATTTAGCAATGCAAGACTGGAGAGAAGGCAATTAGTCATCATCACCTACCGCCAACTCTTGGGATACTCTTTTACCAACGAATTTATAACGTTGTCAGCAGGACTGACTGTAACATCATAACATCCACACGCCTAAAAGGGGCGAACATGATTGGCGTGACGGGCATTCGAACCCGCGACCCTCAGATTAGGAGTCAAGTGCCCTAATCACCTGATCATACCGAGCCCACATTGCGAGTACTTCAGTTGTGATTTATCATACGCATACTATTAAAAGTAAAAAAGGAAATTATTAAATACAGGGTATTTATGTTAATAAAACTGTAAACTAGTGTTTGAGTAACCCAAACCTTGGATATCTGCCACTAAGAAGTTATGCCACTTTCTTATTGTCCGATTTTATACTAAAACGAGAACGTGGAGTGCGGACAGTGTGTGATTCAGTATTTCACTATTTTGCCCGGCATGGCCAGATGGGTTAAGGCACTCGACTCGTAATCCGAGGGTCGCGGGCTCGAATCCCCGTCACACAAATCATGCTCGCCTCGCCCTTTAAACCGTGGCGGCGTTATAATGTGACAATCAATCCTATTATTCGTTGGTAAAAAAGTAGCCCAAGAGTTGGCGGTTGGTGGTGATGACTAGCTGCCTTCCCTCTAGTCCTACACTGCTAAATTAAGGACGGCTAGCGCAGGTAGCCCTTGCGTAGTTTCAGGCGAAATTCAAAACAAACAAACAAACACCCAATTGTGAAACCAAGTTATCCATAATGATTTACAGTTAAAACATATTCTACATTTGCTTTGGGTGTATTAAAGAAGACGAAAAAAGCGACAGTCTGACTATTCGATTAGAGCAGTCCGAGAGTTGGCGGAAGGTGCTGTTTACTAACTGTTTTTCCTGTAGTTTATCAATTCAAAGTTAGGGACAGTTAGCACAGATAGTTCTTTTGTAGCTTTGCACGAATATTTGAAACAAACAGGCTTTCCGTTTAATATTTCGCCACTCGACTTGGTAAACACCAGTCTGAGGAAGTCCTTTGTTCAACCTGTGCTCTACTGAATTGGTTGTGAATGAACTACAATGACAAAATTGTAGAAATACAAAGCGCTTTTGTCCCAGGGTCCTTGGAAGGAGGAGGCTCTGTGCAAAGGGTAATTGTAACTGACACAAACTAGGTTTTAATTAATTCAAGAATAAGCCGGATTTCAATAACGAAGATAAAAATATACAGGAAACACCGAAGCTTGTATATAAAACAATTATATTTTATGTGACTTGACTCTAGTTGTTCCAAACATCCAGATGGCGCGGATAAAATACACTTTACACAAACAGTGACTAATTCAGATACGTGCTGAATGACCATGCCTTTCAAAGGTCTCGGAAATTACCGAGTCTTTGGTTTAGTTTGGTTGTCTGGCTAACTAGAAAATTGGAGACTTGTTTCACTTCTAGAAACGTTATACGTATTATATGACGCCGCACACTTAAAAAAAATAAAATAAAAAGAGTTAATTAGATTATTATTCAACTCTCTTAAAAAAATTTTCTCACATCCGAAATAACCTTCTTTGAATTATTCACTAGTCCAGAATCGTAAAGAAACTGTTGGTATAACTGTAAGATTCTAACAAGGATGTTGACACACTTCTATATTTTAAAGCCTTATTCTACAATTCCGTACGAAGTATGGTAAACTGTCCTTCTTACGGGTTTCACACAAAGCAACCTCTATATGTACTTATAATTAATATAAAATTGTGGAATATTTACAGGGGCTGAATATTCTCTATCCTCACATCCAAATACACCGATAGCAACGAGGGTACATTTACTCAGTTAACGATTAGACGCAGTCAAATTCTTATAACCTTTAAACATATAATTATTAGCCCTAACGGCCAAAAACCAAACTATACTTTTAAAGCTGATTCAGCCATCTATATTTCCCTTTTAAAATTTATATTTCCAACTGTAGTGTCTGCTTGTTTTTGTGTTCAGAAGTTACTAACACTGAAGTATTCGTCCTCCACCCCCAATCAGACAGTCCAAGTAAACACCAGAAACCTACCTTTTATATTACTTTCTGAAACGGTTCCATGTCACATAAGTCTCACCGGCTCCGGAAACTTCTCTCTTTCAAAATGAAATGTCTACAGCTGTTCAAACCAGCTCTAGGGGCAACTTGAAAAGCAAGACCATGAGGTTTTGGTACGCCCACTCGGTATGTCAACTTCTGTGTTTCGAGCGGGCGGGTCTGAGTTTCCCAGAGCCCCAGGCCTGAGTCAGCACGAGCACACCACCTAAAAACAGCAAGTTTTGAAGAAAAAAGTTAGAACTGCCAGTACGGGGTGGATGGTTGTGTTGAAATCGTAGTCACTGTCTACCCAATCCTCATACCAACGAAGAAGAACCATTAATTATATATTTGCTTAACTGACTGCAAAACATTTCACAACAAAGACTCGTGAACTCGCAGCGCTAATCACAAAACGGCAGTAAACATCCTACAAAATAAGAACAGTTTAAAGGTATACACATTCTCTTACAAAATCATTACTGGTGACGAAATAAAAACCACATTATTTCAAAACTAAAGAGCTTGGTATGACGTGGACTAGCAATCTGAAAATGGCCAACCCAACTCTTTATCGGTAAAGACCAGCCCAAGTCGTGGCTGTGGCTAATGTTGACTAACTACATTACATATATCTTTTAGTTCAAACTTGGGGACAGCAAGAGAAACTAGCTCTTGAATAGCTTTGCGCACAGTTAAGTAAACAAAAAAGTCAAAACTAAAATACGAATTCGACATTCCGTGTGTTCCAGTGATAGCCAAGGAATAGAAGTTATACAAATAATGAAATATTAAGTCGATTCATTATCCGAAGGACGCGGGTTTGAATCCCTGTCACACCAAACATGTTTGCCCTTTCAGCTGTTCAGGCGTCATAATGTTACGGTTAATCCCACTATTCGTTGATAAAAGAGTAGCCCATGAGTTGACGGTGGGTGGTGATGACTAGCTGTCTTCCCTCTAGTCTTACACTGCTAAATTAGAGATGGATACCGCAGATAGCCCTCGTGCAGCTTTGAGAGAAATTCAAACCAAACAAATACAACTTGTTACATTCAACAGTGCAAAAACATATCAATTATCAAGTTCGATCGTTTGAGGTATGATGTAAAATATGGCTCAAAAGAACACCTTCTGTTAAGCACTAATCTACGAAATGGACTAATTGTGCTGTGCCTATTGTGGTTACTGAGACCTGGTTTTTAGGTTTATTAGCTTACAAACTTACCGTTGAGCCACTGGAGAAGGGGTCTCCAAAATAAAATTGAGGATACTTGAATGAGAATACGTGTAATATGTTTAATACTAAGTTAAAAATAATTAATTAGATGTTTGGAATTATGATATCTTTTTTTTTACTTCTTTTGTTTGGATATTATTCGATGAAATTTTCGTTTATTATTAGAAATTATTTCCCATTAAGAATTTTAATGTACATGTAAATATAATTTCTTATTTTGTGTATTACAGCTTCAGCCGAAAGTTTGTATTAACTGAAACAGACTTAACCCTAAAGTTGTCAGAGGTGTGTTGAATGCTACTCGAAGTTAGTGAACAAACATACAGATAACGAAAAGTGTTTCCGTGGACAGAGCAGTGAATTCAGTTTGGTGAGATCAAATTTAACAAATTTTCTTTCTAAAGACTTTTCTTAACGCAAGTGTCGAGTGAGTGTGTTTACTGTTGTTTACGTTTTAGTGTTAGAACGTCAAATATGTCGAGTGTAATTTTACAGTTGAAACTATAAGTTATCGTTTAAGGTTTTAGTGTAACTTAACCCTGAAATTAGGAATCTTTAAATACAGAAAGCAGTTGCTGTTTTGGTCATTACAATGTTTGACAAACAATAAAATGCACTAAAATTTTCTTGTGATTTTAGAAAAAACTTTCATTTGAAAATGAGTTCTTTCAGTCATCGTTTGACTGCATATTTTGGCGAGAGTCATTGCCTTTCTCAGAATAATTAACCTAAAAAAAACAGACCTGTTTTAGTAAATATACATTGGTAGAATGTTCAAAAGTCATGCTTGATGTAGTATCACTTGTAAGTGTGTAAAGCATCATGTTAACATGAAATTCAAACCTTATAAATGTTGGTACTCACAATGGGGTTCCTGTTGAAGATTATAGCATCAGGATCCAGTCAAGAAGACAAAACAAGTTAGAATATGTTACTTCATCATTCTCATCCTAGCCACTTTCACTGTCTTAGGCTCTTTACTAATTAGCAAACTTAGATATGTTACTTCATCATTCTCATCCTAGCCACTTTCACTGTCTTAGGTTCTTCACTAATTAGCAAACTTAGATATGATACTTCATCATTCCCATCCTAGCCACTTTCACTGTCTTAGGTTCTTCACTAATTAGCAAACTTAGATATGATACTTCATCATTCTCATCCTAGCCACTTTCACTGTCTTAGGCTCTTCACTAATTAGCAAACTTAGATATGATACTTCATCATTCTCATCCTAGCCACTTTCACTGTCTTAGGCTCTTCACTAATTAGCAAACTTAGATATGATACTTCATCATTCCCATCCTAGCCACTTTCACTGTCTTAGGTTCTTCACTAATTAGCAAACTTAGATATGATACTTCATCATTCTCATCCTAGCCACTTTCACTGTCTTAGGCTCTTCACTAATTAGCAAACTTAGATATGATACTTCATCATTCTCATCCTAGCCACTTTCACTGTCTTAGGCTCTTCACTAATTAGCAAACTTAGATATGATACTTCATCATTCTCATCCTAGCCACTTTCACTGTCTTAGGCTCTTCACTAATTAGCAAACTTAGATATGATACTTCATCAATCTCATCCTAGCCACTTTCACTGTCTTGGGTTCTTCACTAATTAGCAAACTTAGATATGATACTTCATCATTCCCATCCTAGCCACTTTCACTGTCTTAGGTTCTTCACTAATTAGCAAACTTAGATATGTTACTTCATCATTCTCATCCTAGCCACTTTCACTGTCTTAGGTTCTTCACTAATTAGCAAACTTAGATATGATACTTCATCAATCTCATCCTAGCCACTTTCACTGTCTTAGGTTCTTCACTAATTAGCAAACTTAGATATGATACTTCATCATTCCCATCCTAGCCACTTTCACTGTCTTAGGTTCTTCACTAATTAGCAAACTTAGATATGATACTTCATCATTCTCATCCTAGCCACTTTCACTGTCTTAGGCTCTTCACTAATTAGCAAACTTAGATATGATACTTCATCAATCTCATCCTAGCCACTTTCACTGTCTTAGGTTCTTCACTAATTAGCAAACTTAGATATGATACTTCATCATTCCCATCCTAGCCACTTTCACTGTCTTAGGTTCTTCACTAATTAGCAAACTTAGATATGTTACTTCATCATTCTCATCCTAGCCACTTTCACTGTCTTAGGTTCTTCACTAATTAGCAAACTTAGATATGATACTTCATCAATCTCATCCTAGCCACTTTCACTGTCTTAGGTTCTTCCCTAATTAGCAAACTTAGATATGATACTTCATCATTCCCATCCTAGCCACTTTCACTGTCTTAGGTTCTTCACTAATTAGCAAACTTAGATATGTTACTTCATCATTCTCATCCTAGCCACTTTCACTGTCTTAGGCTCTTCACTAATTAGCAAACTTAGATATGATTGATCGCACCTCAACTAACGAAGGTTATAAACTATCTGACAAACATTTATTGTTGTTTATATTGGCTTTTTCGGTACGGGTCTTCCTATGGTCGGGTTCAAAGGATATGTAATCCCGTTTGTAGACTTAGTTTCAAAGTGTTACTTTACTATTTTACGAATAAGTTTGGTACGACATTGTAGATTATTATGCACATTTTAGTGTTATACATTAGCTAATTTCTAAATTTAAAAGTAAATATTAAAACAAAAATCCAAAATATCAATTTTTGAGTGTCACGTGGTATGTTCACTACAGGTTTGGTTTAAATTAGATGTTTGTGATGTCCAAGTACAAAGTACGTAGGTTCCTATGAATTAGAAACTCAAAATACTGATACTAACAAGCTAGAATACAAAATAAGAACCTCCTATGGTTTCTATTAGCTGAGATATCACGAAATTTAACGAATCAAACACAGTGGTCCCTGCTCACTTCTCCCAATTTTAAAAATACTCCCATACGTATACACACTTCTATCTATTAGGTGTGAATAGCTAATTCAAACCTCAAAATGTCCCGCACGTGGTTTTATTAGTCTATAGAAGGCGGGAAGCTCCCAATATTATTTCTTTGTCTCGAATTTGAGAAGGAAAAGGTAAGTGAAAATCTTGTTTGAAGAACAATTTTTTTAAACCAATCTTGTTCATTTGTTTTTGAATTTCTCGCAAAACTACACGAGGACTATCTGCACTAGTCGTCCCTTATTTAGCATTATAAGACCATAGGAAAGGCAACTAGTCATCACCATCCACCACCAACTCTTGGGCTACTCTTTTACCAACGAATAGTGGGATTGACCGTCACATTATAACGCTCCCACAGATGAAAGGGCGAGCATGTTTGGTGTGACGAAGATACAGTCTAGTTAGTAAGCCTGATAAATTACAGTGGAATTCTATGATATTGATAGAATAGTTTATAATATTTGGTTATATTAAAATGCGAAATAAAAACTTAAAAAAAATATTTTGTGCTAAATCTGGCAAGGTTAAATAAATTACGATAGGCGGACAAATGAGTACAAAGTTTGTAAGTAGAAAAAAATCAGTTTTCTATTTGCATTATTTACTGTTGTATGTTTTCAGAAAAATAACTGAAACTTAAGAACTTATCCGTAAATAGTAATAGTATATATATGTAATATATTATAACTTTTACAAAATACTGGTATACTGGAACAAACCGAAGAGTTTGTAAAGGACAGTTATATCCTATTAGATATGGTAACATGAATGTATGTGCGTCGCGTTATTGCAACTTCTGCAATGCAAGTTAAACACGGCTGAAAGATCAATAAAATAAAAATAATAAATATATATAGATGTACAGTGTTATGAGACTTAAGTTTTTCAAACTAAACGTTTGTGTTTTTAGTTACAATTTATAGGCATTCTAGAATGTAATAAAAAGCGGGATTCTTATCTATTTCTTACTTTTTTTTATTTTGGTTGCGAGGTCGGTCAAATCAACCAAACCGAACGAGAGAAACAACATATAAAATATAAAGTTCTTAAAAGCAAAACAAAAACGTTGAATAGCTATCTAGAAATTGTTAGGTGGTTATAGAGATTTTGCATGAGAAATCTGGCAATATTTTGATGCATGAAAGTATTTTAATATTAAAGTCAAAATTACTTTGCACGTTGTATAGTAAACAATCGAAAAGATAAAAATGCAGGAGAAAATCACCTCTTAAAAATCTTCAAAGTTAATTTTTTTAAATCAGATATTTTGTGTAGTAAAGCTCTGTAATGTTCAGTGATAATAATCTACAAAATTTCGTAATGATACGCAAATTACATTAAACGTAAAAATTATAACCAGCACAAAATGGTTACGAGGCTGGTGGCGACAGAGCTACTGTGCAGAGTCCTTAATGTCATGAACGTGTTAAAACTATTCATACAGTTAGGAATGGTTTACAATTATTCTTAATCCAGTAAACTCTTCATTCAAACAATAAAAACTCTTGTTACTGGTTAAACAAAAGCTATTGTTACTTTGCAACCAACGAAAGTCATAACAAACATTTATTGTTGTCTCTAATAGTGCTTAGTATCATATATGTTAAAAAAAACATTCTTACAGTGCAACCAAAGGTAAAACAGAAATTGCCCTGATGACAAGTGGCTTTGCAAAGATCTTTCGTCAACACCAAACCAACATTTATAGTTTCATTATCAATCAAAAGATCACACGTTTAGTTTATAAAAAATTAAATTAATGGAGTTTCTTTTGTTCAAAGTTGCTAACAAAAATAGCAATTTCTGTAGAATTTAAAGTTTGATACATTTTACTTAAGTCTAATAAATTGCACACAGTCAAGCAGTTCCATATTAAATGCAACATATCCTTGTATTATGCTGACATCATTGTATTATACATAAATTTACATGATTGTTTATTAAATCTGCATGTGGATATAGCACGTTACAACTTTGAAATTTAGACCAACTAGTTTCACGTGATATCCTCGCGCTTGTGCAATTAGCTGGCTAAACTTCATAACGTAATTTATTGTACGGTCGCGTTAATGCAGTGTGGATATAATAATCCACCTGTATACTTGCTATATAATTACGACATATTACAAACCTACCTGTAAATGTACATTCACCGTCGCACACATGGAATAGGTTAAGTTCCGTGCATTTATGACTGACTATACAACTAGAGTAGGCTTAGAATATTAAAACTCCAACTATATTAATGAATAGTTTTCTCAACCAAAACAGTCATTAATCACGAATTTCTACAAAAGTTGAAAAAACCCTGCTGTTTAACCTCTTTATAAGTATTATGTAGGAATCATGTGACAGTATTTTTAGCTTTAAAATTTATACAGAAATTATAAAACAACAGAATTCAAACAACTTTATTTTCATCTCTATAAATAACAAAGAACATAACAGTCAGTAACAGCTTTACAGCTCCATGAATCATACCAGAGTGTGATTTCACACACATACAATCCATGTGTGTGAATATTTCGTGGACTAAAGATGTAAGTTTCATTAACACTGGTGACACTTTTGTTCATAAAAGTAACGAGTTTATAGACTTGATGTAAACATCTAGAACCAAGTCTCTCTATTTTAATTTGAAACTTTGATTTGTTTTTACAGACATCTACGGTGCATTAAGTATACTGGCCCGGCATGGCCAGGTGGGTTAAGGCGTGCGATTCGTAATCTGAGGGTCGCGGGTTCGCATCCCCGTCGCACTAAACATGTTCGCCTTTTCAGCCGTGGGGACGTTATAATGTTACGGCCAATCCCACTATTCGTTAGTAAAAAAGTAGCCCAAGAGTTGGCGGTGAGTGGTGATGACTAGTTGCCTTCCCTCTAGTCTTACACTGCTAAATTAGGGACGGCTAGCACAGACAGCCCTCAAGTAGCTTTGCGCGAAATTAAAAAACAAACAAACAATAAGTATATTACGGCACTAAGTTAAAGTGTAATCTTATGAAACAGGGTATATAAAAAACAGTGACATTTAAGTTTATCTTCTTCTTATGGTCCAGTCAAAACTAATTTAAACTCGGAAAACTTCAGAACTAAGTTTGATATTAATAAACAAATAAAGTTTAAAATATGTTGTTTGATATCGGACGGCAGTTCCTGAAAAAAAAAAGAGTAAAACATCTCACAATTAATACTGCTCAAAGCATCAGAAAATCAGATTTTCTTCTCTTTATCTAATGTGTTCTAAGTTCTCGATTAAGGCTTAAAATTAAAACAAGCCATTAAAATAATCTTAAATTTCTCTGACGTCATAGGTTTTCTTAACTAGAAATAAAATAAACCTGTGTTCAAACCTTTGTTCACGTGATTTATATTTCTATACCTCATTAAAAACGACAACAAATATTTTAGGTTTATTATTTTATGTTTACAGACTTTTTTTCGAAAAAAGTGTATAAACCAAGTTTCGTATTGTTTAACGGGGCGAATCACTTCGACAAATAACAACCGATTGATTATATATAGCTTATCCTTCAACTTAAGCCTATCCTTGAAAAAACAAACAAACAAACAAACAAAGAGGGCTCTTTACTCAGTATGTTTTCCACAACTATACGCTTTGACCTCTCTACAATCTTCTAAACGTATCGAAGCGAAAGTAGAAAGAAGCAGTGAAACCGAATAAAGAATAGTATGTGACCTTAAGCTTTTCACGAATAATTTAGTTCCGTAAATAATCTACAGAGGTCGCTAAGCTACCAAAATATGCAAGAATTTTAAAACGTTAGTGTTTATAGTTCATTGCTAAAGTGAGACATATTGTTGTTTCTTTTACTAAGTTTCTTAACATGCACAACTGCCCAACCCATTTCTGTCTTTTTCTTGTTAATACGTTGTTTGTTAGCTGTGCACATACTGCAGGGTGTTCGGAAAGTCACTGTGCACTTATATATTTATTAACAGACAAAACTGCACAGTGACTTTCCGAACACCCTGTATTATAGTTTATACACTTAATATGTTTCAGATGTTTGTTACAACTGGCACAAGGCCAAGAAGGTCCCACGGCTGTAAAAGACACATTCGTGTCGCAATTGTGTTCATATTTAAAATGTTTTTTCTGTAACTTTACACCACGGTCTTGCCATCTACAAGTAACTAACATTAAGTATTTGCATTCTTAAGAGCTTAAGAAAAACACGCAATAGTCAGTTAAAGTTTTGATGTCTGTTCTAACAGTATGTTCAGGATTACCTACACATCACTTTTACAGCTTTTGATAAGATGAAAGAACTTTCTAGAAATATATTTTAAAATAAATACATGAGAATAAAGTCGTTGTTTCAGCCGAAACAAACAAAATTGGATGTCTACGCTCTGTCCACCGGGAGGAATCGAGCCCCAAATTTTAGCACCAAGTCGTTAACCAGAAAATAAGATCTGAGGATTGAAAACTATGCTCTTATTGTAAAGCATGAATTACACTAACTACGCTCCTTGAACTTCCACCGTTACCTGTATAGTTATACAAGTGACTAGAGAAACGTATGCCCGAGGGCTTATAATACTATAATTCGGGATTTGATCCCTGCAGAAGACGTTGTGCATGTTCCCTTGAAAGAGACACGACAGTTTCTCAATTTTGAGGAAAAAAACAAACTCAGATGACACCACTAAGAACAGGCTAACACACACTTTTCATACGTTGTTACCCTAATTACTATGACCATAAATTATCCATAGTACGTAATACAATTACTACACCTTGTAAATGTTCACATTAAAACTAATACCTACTTGTCTTTTTACCTATCATAGTCAGCAGTTTACAATGATATGTGCATCCATATATATGACAGAGAAAAACATTAGAAGACTAAATACCTGGAATATCTGAAGAGAAGAAAAATACAAAATGAATACATGAGCGTGAAACTAATATATTGTTTGAATTAGTGGTTAATTATCAGAAAGAGTACGAAAGAATGAGAGAACGTTATAGAGCAGTTCGCCTGTCCTTATGTTTGGTTTATTGTTGTGTATCAATTTATCTCTTCAATAATATAAATTCTTATGTTCATATCAGCTCCTTCAGCCAACCGAATTCTACTACCGGAGTGCTGGTATAGAACAGGTCTATAAGCTTCTTGTCCAGTCACATCCTTCTGCTGGATCACAACCGTGTGTCGGTTCCTTAAGCTGTCCCACCATTTTCCAGATTTGGTAGTATATAACAGTTTATTCTTTCTGATGACTCAGTGGTATGAATGATATCATTCGTCGTTTCTTCTTTCTCCTTTTCTGGCTTGCTACTTCATATCAATGTGAAAATTACATTCCGAAATTTCGGACTGATAAACAAACATTCGTTCGTCAAGAGTTACGCGGCTTTAATCTATAACTTTTTTTTTTTTAAATCTATAGTGCAAAAGTCTTCAGTTTATTTGTAATACAGAAACTATGTTGGGTTGAGTTGTTTTTTGTTTCTTTTTACGTAGAGGAGCGAACAACGTTTCGACCTTCTTCGGTCATCGTCAGGTTCACAAAGAAAGGAAGAGGTAACTAACCGGAAGCTGACCACATGTTTGAAAAGGGTTGTGTAACTGAGTGTCGGAATGTAGAGGGCGTTTGAATATATAAATTTGTTATTTATTTTAGCCCAAAATAAACCAATACAAAGGAACACCTTTATACCTATATAAAAAATAATGTAATAAATAATAATAAAATAAATAATATGAAACGTTGTTCGCTCCTCTACGTAAAAAAAAAAAAAAAATCAACCCAAACGAGCCGTTTTTACATATATATTTTTCTCTACAAGTGGGTTTTCTCGACATCACTGATTATGATTTGTTTTGTTTTTCATACGATAAAACCAAAACTTTGTAACTACCTAAGCAGGTGAAACGTTCTCTTCGAATATTTGGCACTTTTCAAGCTTCGATATTAACACGATTCTTTAACGAAATTCAAAAACCTATCACGGCAACAATACAGTAATTACCAGCACGTGACTCGAGGTCAGAACGAACACGTAAAGAACACCTGGTGACTAAATCAGATAATTGGGCAGTATATTGGTTATCGTGCATAACAACGTTGTTTTAAACGGTTAGTTTGAGAAATTCACGCAAAAAGTAAAACTAATAGTATTTATACAAAATATAAACACACTATCTTAATGTTTTTAATTATTTAACAGTAATTCCTTAACGGGTAAACTGTGAACGCACGAGTTTGGGGGATTTTTTCTTTTTTTTTTTTTCCTAAAGAAAGCTAAAATTCGTCGGGTAAATTGCTTAGTGACCATACAGCGAAGTATATTAGAATAATATAAATATTCTGATTTCAGAAGAGTGAAACCCAATAAAGTATAATACATATTCTGGTTAATAGGTTATTAATATTCTGGTTTCTCAACAACAGATTTATTGGACAAGCAAGGTTAACTAGCGCTATGTAGTTGCAATATATATATATAACTTATGTTTCTACAACCAACACATTCTCAACGTAATTAAATTGTCATAGATCAAAGGTATCAGTTAGATCTAACATATTCGTAAAAACGTGTACTTTTGATTATAACTCATATTAAACAGTCTACGAGTCGTTTTATTAGATCAATAACTGTATATTAATATTACATTTATGTAAAAATGCCAACGAGTGCCTAAAAATTAAATAACGAATTAACTTTTACCTTATAAAAATATTTTCCAAATCTAATTTATTCCTTTTTAAACAGATGAGATATTCATTAATTTTGTTAACGTACGTCTACTTACTAATTAGCACAAAGCTTCACAATGGGCTATCTGTACTGTGCCCACCGCTAGAACGGTTTACAAAATCTAGCACTGTAACCCTTCACGCTTTTCTTTCAGGCACATGGTGGCCAAACGCACAACATATTCTGATATAAAGTAACGTGTGTAAGTCCACTGATCTTTCAATTGTTGTATTTCACACAAAGCTAAACAAGGGCTAGCAGTCCCGGAAGTTGAAGTTTTATACTGGAGAGAAGTCAACTTGTAAACACCACCTATCGGAATTTTTTGAACTACTCTTGTTAAACCGAATAGTGGGATTTTGGCCGTCAATTTTATAACGCACCTATGGGCCAAAATGTTACGAAGCGCAATCCCCCCTTTGGTGGTAACAGGACTCGAACCACGAATCCTCAGTTCTACAGACTGGCATATTAATCAATGATCAGATATACTGAAATGTATCCTGGAACAATGGTCTTAATATACAGTAATTGAAGACAATTTAAAGGAGAAGAGTGTTCCATGTGATCCTAACGTAACGATGTTTGCTTAGAATTAAGCAAAAAGCTACACAATGGGCTATCTATGTTTTGCCCACTACGGGTATTGAAACCTGGATTTTAGCAATGTGCGAGTCCGCAGACATGCCGTTGTGCCACGGAGGGAGAGGTGGTTAATATAAAGAATGTTTCGGTTTATACACAACATTCCATATATATATTACAAAGAATAAATCACAATTTTAGGTTTTTATACATAACAGAATACTTCATTATAAGAAAGCTTACTCCAAAATTGTGTTGTTTCCGAATACTAGCAGAAAGCTACAACAGACGACTTGAGCCAGGCCTCTCTAATTATTAACTGATAGATTAGATGAAACCTGTCAGTTGATAGCATTCACCACGCGAACTTTTGCGCTACCCCAATCGCACATTGGAGTTACAACATTACTCTTATAATGCACCGACGGCCCCACAGTGCGGGGCGTAAGTTTTGTTTCGGTAACGTGATGCAAACCATGGACCATCAGGTCTATAGTTACTACCACAGCCCACCAGGCTAAGTGTATGTGTTGGGGGTAGGTATTACGTTGTCCGGTTTTATGCACCCATGTTTTTCAAAGTAATATTTCAAAGGCATAAAATCTAAGATAAATGAAACGGTCTGAAAATTTTCAGACACAAAATAACACATCGATCCGGACCCCAACTCTTTGTGTGTGTTCAAAAACACAAAGCCACACATATTTTCCTTCTCAAAAGAAACACACAAATATCACGTTTTCCACGCCTTTCTCTCTATTGATTCTTGCTCGATGAAGGCCTTAACTGTATAAACACGTAGTATTATGTGGTCGATCAGTTTACTCAGTTCGATCCACACACGCACGTGCATGTTCTTCGTAGTTCTGTATAGACACTCTTTCCAAAATGTTTTCTACCTCAAATAACTTCCTTCACTAAGAGCCGTGGAATAAGCGTAACCAATACGATTCAGTGATAGTATCCACCATAATCCAATAACGACGTTCCTTTCGTATGATCGACTAACTAATCACTGGCCTCATTAAGAGTCCATCAGATTCGGAGTTGCACAACGTATACCATAAATCTTAAAACGAGTCATGAAAATTATATCACATCCATATCTTACACGTCGGTTGAAATGTTGTGTATTTTAAACATACTGTTAAGAATATATATATTAAAATACCATATATCATATATAAATTTCCATGTTTTCCTGTTGTGGAGCAACATGTGAGCTCAACCACTACATAGAAGCTCAACCGAAGTCTACCCCATACCTATTTATTTTCTTACTTGTCAATAGTATAGAATACGTTGTTAGATTTTAATTTTTCATTAATCGAAATTATATTGAAATGTAATTTTACAGCTGTTCTTTCTTGAAATCCATAAAGGCGACACCCCCCTCCCAAAAAACAACAACAAAATGTCTATAGTCAGTCATGTATCATTAGCGCTTGCGTTCTTCTTCAAATGGCGTATTTTGTGTTAAATACGCGCGATTCTCGTAAAAAAAAGCGTAATTCTCGATTTTCATCAATTGGTTTATATTTCTAGTTTAAAGGCAGAAATATAACTTATACATTAAAAAAAACCTTCAACATTTTCAGCAGTTACAACAATTTATAGACATTAGTGACGTACAATACGTTTTTTATTTTGAGTTTCGCGCAAAGCTACACGAGGACTATCTGCCCTAGCCCTCCCTAATTTAGCAGTGTAAGACGAGAGGGAAGACAGTTAGTCATCACCACCCACCACCAACTCTTGAGCTGCTATTTTAACAACGAATAGTGGGATTGACCGTCACTTTATAACGCCCCCACGGCTGAAAGGGCGAGCATGTTTGTGCGATGAGGATTCAAACCCGCGACCCTCGGATTACGAGTCCAGTGCCTTAACCATCTGACCATGCCGGGCCCGTACAATAGAGAATAGTCAGTTCAAACTTACACATCACAGCATTTCATTCATGTTGGGCACTGAAAAAAATGTAGCCCTTTAATTACGTTTTAATTATTTGGCATGATTTTCGTGCATTATCCTAACCGCTGTCCAATCATATTACGCATTATAAATTAACCAACAAACGATAGCTTACCGAACAAAACCGGAAATATGCAACTAATATACAAAACATTTTACATTGATATTAACGCCATCTACTGGCTTTTGAACACTAGACATTTCAATCAGTGATTTAATAATGGCTTAAAAACGAAATACTGAAAAAATTCTTCAAACGTGATATTTGGTTGTTTGTTTTTTTGAATTTCGCGCAAAACTACACGAAGGCTATCTGGGCTAGCCGTACCTAATTTTACAGTATTAGACTAGAAGGAAGGCAGCTAGTCATCATCACCCACCGCCAATTTTTGGGCTACTCTTTTACCAACGAAAAATAGGATTAACCGTCACATTATAGCATCCCTAAGCTGAAGAACCAAGCATGTCCGGTAATGAGATTCGAACCCGCGACACATAGATTGCCACCAGGCTATCTGAGGGTTATCGTAAAGTAGAAGAGAAAAATAAGGCACGGACGTCCAATAGGGGGCATATTAATTAACAAACATTTCTTAAAAGTTCATTTATTATCAGGCATATTGTACTATGATACCAACAATAAAAACTGTTCTTTGTTAGAACAATGATAAGGTCTTTATTAAATATTTCAACCTACAAAGGCTGCAATATCTAAGATGTTATATTTCGCTACGCCTAAATACGTCGTTTCTTATATTTACTCTTAATATGTTTAATTATTCTAAAATAGTCAAGCCCCCCCCCCCTCAAATGTTGCTTAAAAACTGGCCAACATTTATTCATTGCCCTATCAGTTTGTTATTATCTAAGCGTTGTCGTTTTAGCGCAAAGCTACACAATGGGCCGTTTGCCCTTTGTTCACATCGACGGGGTGGGTGATCGAACCCGAATTTTAGCGTGAAACTACCTCGGTCCCACCGGAAGACGATAAAGTTGGACAAGTAGTTGGGTGTTAACGAATACATTCATTCTTCTGCCACACTCTACGTGGTGTTCAATAACAACTTCATTTCAAATAAATCTTTGTTTTTCAACCCAACCTAAAACAGTTAGTACACTCCCGACTTAAAAAATAACAATTTTTTTAAAATCTAATTTTATGTTTTAAAAATACACTCAGGTAGCAATGTTTTTCCTCAATAATAAATATTCCATCTTAATGGTTTCTTCCATTTTCTACAATGACTACTTTTTAATTGGCACCGGTTTCGAATCCAGCTTCTCTCCTTCAGGGGAGGTAGGGAGGTGCAGTGGAGATTTGTGGGGAGTCACCATTCATTGGTAATGTTTTTTTTTAGATTGATATTGTTTTTCAAATTGCTAGGGAAATTTAACTTGGGTGGGTCATAGTTAAATTTGGAAAGTGCACGGCCCACTCCAGCACCCTCTATCGCCGGCCCTGCGATATACTCACTTTTGTTAAATTCGTACCTGAAGAGACTCAATTAATTTATACAGTTGATACTCCAGTTACGTTTTCCATAATGTGTTCTATGTAAGGTTTGTTTGCGTTTTGAATTCGCGCAAAGCTACACAAGGGCTATCTGCGCTAGTCGTCCGTAATTTAACAGTGTAAGACCAGAGGGAAGGAAGCTAGTCATTACCACCCAGTGCCAACTCTTGGGTTACTCCTTTACCAACGAATAGATGGATTGACAGGTAATATTATAACGCCACCACAGGTGAAAGAGCAAGCATGTATGGTGTGACGAGGATTCGAACCCGCGATCTTCAGTTTACGAATCGAGTGCCCTAACCACCTGGCCATGCTAGACCTCCAGTTAAGCGGTACGAATTCACTTGCAAGTGAAATACATAATGTTTAGTCGAGCGCTGAGATTAAGGGAACATAAATACCACCATTAGTCATCTGGTTTTAATAAGACATGCCAGTCAAAGATTCCATCAAGAAATTCTTTCATATTACGATGTAATCTGATTCGTTCCAGCAATTTCTATAGTTGCTCAGACAGACCACGCTATTCGTGTAGTTACATCACATAACAGTAACCGTTCTACACATAAAAATATCTGGAAATTTTCCAAGCAAATATTCTGTTTTCAGCGTCTCGACACTTCTTCTTGAGTGTTTACAAGAAAACCTAAACTGATGTCAAATACAAAATAGAAGTTTTTGTCCTTACAGAATAGAAACATCTATCATAATAACACTTAGTTTTTGTCTGTTCTGAAAATGCGCGCACACTTCCTTTCAACGGATACAAAGAAAAGGCAGACGTAAATATACTACGGGGGACATATGCACAACATATTACAAACTTATCAAAGTTTCAAAAAACGTCTAAAGTTAGGTCGTAGAATAACATCAGTTGATAATATTAAGTACGGTTAACAGTTAGCCCTAAATAAAGCAAGAAACGTACTCAAGTTACAGTGCTAATTTATTTCTTTATCGAATATAGGCCGTGAGACTTAAAACTAAAGTTAGGCCTAAGATAAGTGAACTTATTACATGTCGGTGTTTGAAATTAAAATTATTTTATAGCTTTTGTAAGAAAGATACTAAGTTGACCGCAAATTTGTTGCAGGTCCCTGCTAGAACTATATTAGCAATCAAGTATACGTGTGACTGTACCCTAATTATAACTCCTTTTTAAAGTTTTCAACCAGTAGCAAACCACGATTTTATATGTAAAGGTGTCATTACGATCTGTAATTGCAAACCGGCACGAGTGATTTAATAACAGAAATATTTCTCTTTGAATTTTTTCTTGAGAGATCATTTAGTTTCGAGTACTCGATTCACGCTAAACATTGCAACTGCAATTATAATCAGTACATCTTTTGGGATTTAATCATATATAAATAAACTTATCGTTCATTACTTAATAACTTAAACGTTCCAATCAGAACTAAGCCTTACTCATTCCCAGACGTTTTCCTTAAACCTACAGTTAAATTATAAACGATTATCTCAGCTCAACGTCGAATGATTTTCATCAACAATCAAAGTATTTTGTTCTAAATGATTATAAATGTAACTCTTCAGGTCCTTTTTAACTGAATGGTACTCCAAATATTCCAGTATCCTCACGTTTTGGTCTAAGCAAATTCGTTAACTTCACATACGGAAACTTCGGTAAGTTTTGACTTTAAAAAAAAAAAATAAAATTTGAAATTTTAATGTTGAGAAAGTTAAAAACAATAACAACACTTTTAAACTAAAGAAAAAAGTGAATTCGCATCCTTAGCGTTGTGAAGTATTGGAACAGACCAAAAGCTGCTTCAAGGTCATGCATTCTGAAACATTTGTATTCCACTATATGCGCCACCTATTTCTTTCTTATTACCCTTATCTTTGTTTCTCATTCAATTCTCACATTTTTATCAAGAAGGAAATCGCATCCGAACCACAAATTGCAGAAGAAAAGAACTCAAAACAAGTCTAGCCTCGGACTTGAGAAAAGCCTTCAAAGAGATCTTGAGCGGAAACACCTTTTGCATAAGCCCGGTACGGCCAGGTGGTTAACGCACTCAATTCGTAATCCGAAGGTTCGAATCCCCGTCACATCAAACATGCTCGCCCTTTCAGCCATGGGGGCGTTGTTATAATGCGATGGGCAATCTCACTATTCGTTGATAAAAGAGTAGCCCAAGAGTTGGCAGTGGGTGGTGATGACTAGCTGCTTTCACTCTAGTCTTACACTGCTAAATTAGGGAGGGCTATCTGCGCTAGCCCTCGTGTAGCTTTGCGCGAAATTCAAAACAAACCTTTTGCACAAATTTCTGCAACTTTCAATCTTCAGTAAATGCTGAACAGAAATAATATTTGTGCAAGTCCATATAAATTTAATCTTCCGTTAATTGCTGACGTGAAACAGGCAAGTCACTGCGAGATCCAAACTTCAAATAGATGTTGACCTGAAACATGCAGGTCACTGTAAGATCCTAACTTCAAATAAATGTTAATGTTGCTTAACTAAACCACACACTTTTTCAATATAAGCATCATGAAGGGAAGTTATCATCAAACAAGTTACACACTCGACTTCTAACCGAAATACCATTTTAGACAGTAAGCTATACACGGGAATCACAACACTTCACCATGTTATATGAGAGATATGTACCAAAACAATTATTTTAAACATGATTCGTAAGCTTGTAAAACATGAAGTTACTTCACCTGATAATAAATCGGAGTGATTACAGACATAATAAAAGTTTCCGGATAGGTCAGGGTAAGTTTATGGATTTACAACACTAAAATCTGGGTTCGATTCCTCGCGGTGGAAAGGGCTACTCGTTGAGTAGCTTTGTCCTAAAATATCAGTATAATACTGACAGCGTTTTCTTAGATGTCGTAATGGTTTAGCCCCTTCACTGTTTTCCTACACAGTCTGCATTACCTAATAAAACCGATATCTTAAGCTAGTTAAGTACGGCATGCTATGTTGTCTTTCAAAATGTCTCGTGGTAATTAAGAGAGTTGGTTAAGAAAATCCTCGTAATCGTAGAATTTGCAGAAATCTATTGGGATTAACTGTCGTTCGCGTTCTTCGAGAAATAAATAAAGAAATATGCTGGTGTCACGCTCAGAACACAGGCGTCTGTCTCTCGCATGACGTTAATGAAATTTTGAAACGCCAAAACTCGAAGGAGAGTTTTATAAGTTTTAGTTTTATAAGCCAATTAAGAAAGGGCATTAGGTGTCGACTAGATCAAAAAAGGAAGAATTGTAGTTTGTCAAGCGTATTGTTAGTGCAATGTCAAACTAAGCAAGTTCACTGTAATTTTATGCAATATCCCCCTCCCAAATGTATTTCAAATCCTAGATTATCGTATACGGATAATAAAAATTATAATCTTCTCTAAAACCTTGTTTACCAAATATATACACAACTTAGTACGATAAATAGACAAATATATACAGACAAAGAGAATGTTTCGAAATTATGCAATTCTATGAACTTAAATAAAAAATTTGGTTTATTTTTGTTTTTAATTTCGCGCAAAATTACTCGAGAGCTATCTGCACTAGCCCTCCCTAATTTAACAGTGCGAGACTAGAGGGAAGACAGCTAGTCATCATTACCAACCGCAAATTCTTGGGCTAGTCTTTTACTAACAAATAGTGGGATTTACCGTCACATTATAACATCCTCGCGGATGAATGGACGAGCATGTTTGGTGTGATGGGGGTTAGAATGTGTAACCCTCGATTTAGGAGTCGAGTGCCTTAACCACCTGGTCATAAGCAGAAGTATGGAAGACTGTGTAATAACGCCAACCAGACCATGCATTAAAACAATATCAGGGCTCATCATGTCGGTTGGGATATAATATACTCAATTTATAATAATTGCATTTAACTTACTTAATATAATTCACAAAGTTGTTAATATACAGAGTACCTGGATCACCATTACGTTATTTATAAATCAGTTTGGTAATTTGTATCTAGCATGAAGCTACACAACGGGTTATCTGTGCTCTTTATATTACGAGTACTGAAACCTGGATTTTAACGTTGTAAGTTCATAAACTTACCGTTGACCCACTGGACTTTTAGAAAATTAATAACGCAGGAACAGTTAGAACAGCATGTTCAATTATACGAACAATTCACGATGTTTCTCGAGAAATGTAGTATGCTCAATGAAAAAAAAAAAAGGCAAACAAAACAAAACTTATTTACTGTGAGGTGTTCGTTTGTGAGAAGTAAAATACGAGCACTCTGCTGGCTGTCTCTGATTTCGAACTTCTGTCATTTTATCATAACTGTTGAATTCAGAACAAGGTCACAACTCCAGAGGTTTCGTGGATCCATTCATGTTGGGGTCAGTTACCTAGCAGGAGGTACTTACCAATTCTAGGAACATATGGCTTAAAGTGGAAAAAAAATTATATAATATATCAACCACACTACATCTGCCATATTCAGTACCGATGAGATATCTCGCCCAAT
Source organism: Tachypleus tridentatus (assembly GCF_004210375.1). Taxonomy (NCBI): domain Eukaryota; kingdom Metazoa; phylum Arthropoda; class Merostomata; order Xiphosura; family Limulidae; genus Tachypleus; species Tachypleus tridentatus. Next base: position 50,406,458 of record NC_134832.1, read on the forward strand.
ACCAAAACTCGTTAGGCTGGTTGAGGTACAACAGGCATATCAGTGGTGTAGGCGCAATTTGTAATCCTAATTTTCATGAACAACGATTGTTATGATATGAACTATATTAAGTAACAAATTGCAATTATACTAAATTGTATTTCAGTTATTTTAAGATCATCTGACAGGTGTCGTCTGGCTGTACAATGTCCTGTTCATATATATGTAAAACGGCTCGTTTGGGTTGAGAAAATTTTTTACGTAGAGGTTGTTGTTTTGGAATTTCGCACAAAGCTACTCGAGGGCTATCTGTGCTAGCCGTCCCTAATTTAGCAGTGTAAAACTAGAAGGAAGGCAGCTAGTCATCACCACCCACCGCCAACTCTTTGGCTACTCTTTACCAACGAATAATGGGATTGACCGTCACATTATAACGCCCCACGGCTGGGAGGGCGAGCATGTTTGGCACGACTCGGGCGCGAACCCGCGACCCTCAGATTACGAAGCGCACGCCTTAACGCGCTAGGCCATGCCAGGCCCTTTACGTAGAGGAGTGAACAACGTTTCGACCTTCTTCGGTCGTCGTCAGGTTCACAAAGAAAGAGAGAGGTAACTGACCGGAAGCTGACCACATGTTTGAAAGGGGTTGTGTAATGAGTGTCGGAATGTAGAGGGCGGGCTTAGATGTTGAATATACAATTTTATATCACTTATTTTATTTTATTTTTATTATTATTATTTATTATATCATATTTTAATATAGATATAAAGGTGTTCCTTTGTATTGGTTTATTTTGGGCTTAAGTTGTTGTATAAGTAAGGCTTCTTTAATTTTGCGTTTGTTTATGTTTGTTTCTTTATTTAATATTTGAGTGTTTTCTATGGTTATGTTGTGTTGATTTGACTGGCAGTGTTCGAAAACGTGTGAAGGTGACTTTTTATGTTCTTTGAATCTGGTTTCCATTTTTCTACTTGTTTCTCCAATATAGAAGTCGTGGCAGTTATCACATTGTATTTTATAAATAATGTTGGTGTGGTGTTTGTCAGTGTAGTTTTACGTAGTAAAGCCATTAAGGCTTTATGATTAAGTTGACATGCATTTCATTCAACAATGTAGAAAAGAACAACTAACCTCTAATTTTGTAAAGGTAAAACTATCAACAAATTTTAATACATACACAAAAATTATCCAAAATTTACAGAAAAAACTACTTAAAGCCATGTTGAACACAAAATATAAAGAACTACATGACTTACAAAAACAAAAAATGAACCTTGACCATCAATTGGTATGCTGCATCAAACCAGAGATTTACGGACTTATACAACGAAACATAAACCAAATCAATACTAAGAACGACAGAGACAAAAAGATCTGTCACAACAAAAAAACTTGAAAAACTAAGATGCAAACAACAGAAAAGACACCAAAACGACAAACCGTTGACTAACCTCATAATTAACAGATCCGACCGACAATTAAACACAGACGAGATACATCTACTTAACAAAGGACTCAACTTCGCAATAGCACCTAGGTACATTCCAACTATAGAAATCAAAACATGTTTAGAAGATCTAGCCAGGAGACTTGTGATACTTTCTACAGAAAACAAAAACAAGGAAACAACCGAAAACAACCAACAGATAGAAGACAACTTAGACAATTTTATTGACATCCAACAGCCAAACTTCCCAGAAAAAAAATAAAAATTTATATTTCCCAGAAACACCTAAAAACAACATCTTAAATGATTTTTTCAAAGAATTTTCTCACAAAACCATCAACATAATTTCACAAAACAGAAAGTTAAAAAATAATCTTACAAAAAGAGACATTAATTCCATTTAAAACCTAAAACAAGACAAAAACATAAAAATTCTAAAAGCAGATAAAGGTAACGCTGTAGTCATAATGAATACGAATGAATACATTCAAAAAAATGAAGAACATCCTATCAGACACGAACAAATTTAAACCAATACACACAAATCTAACAAAGACACGAGACGCAACTGAACAAATTACTACTAAAAATGAGAAAAAAAAAACAAACAATTTCACAAACACTTTATTCCTACCTACGTAAAACCGACTCACGCACACCACAAATATACGGCATCCCCAAACCTCATAAACCAGATTGTCCATTACGACCAATACTGTCCACATATGAATCGTTTAATTACAATCTTGGTAAATACATAGCATGGGCATTCTCCAAATATGTAACATCAGCCAGCTCATTCATCAAAGACTCTTAATTTCAAGTCTAATCTTAATCAACTTAATCACGAAGCCTTAATGGCCAGTTTTAGAAGTTCCAACCGCTAAAGCCTGCAAGATAGCCTTAAAACTCTACATCCGAGACCCGAACCCATCTATAGACATTCCCAGCAACCAATTAGCAACCCTCATAGAATTCACCACGATGAAGACAAACTTCATGTTCAACAACCACAACTATATACAAACAAATGGCCTAAGCATGGGCAACCCAGTATCACCAGTTCCAGCCAATATTTTTATGACACAAGTTGAAACACAAGCAATTAACACAGCATTACATCCACCACTATACTGGTACAGATGTGTAGACGACACGGTTGCGGAACACACACTTAATTTTTTCAATCACATTAACTCTATACATCCCAACATTAACTTCACACAAGAACAGGAAGAAAGCAATCAAATATCATTTCTTAACCTCAAAATTACAAGAACCGATACACAATTTAAAACAGAAATCCACCGAAAAATCACCCATACTGGACTATACATTCCTTGGGACTCAGCACATGAAGCAAAACAAACACTCAACATACTAAGAAACCAAATAAACACAGCCATAAAACTATGCTTACCACATAAAATTAACGACGAATTAGACAAAATAAAACAATACTTCATCAACATCAATAAGTTTCCTCCACAAGCCGTAGAAACACACACCTAAACAAAAAGCAAAATCAACCAACAAAAGTAAATATATCTCACGAATTAAAAAAATCACGAAACCATATACTGCTGAAGACCATATATTCCCGGCATCAGCAGAAAAATAACCAACATTTGGCAAAAACTAGTAACAAAATATGACATTCCAGTTAATACCAAATTTAATCAAAAACCAGGCACGAAACTGAGGTCCATACTATGTAAAAACTACACTGACAAACACCACACCAACATTATTTATAAAATACAATGTGATAACTGCCACGACTTCTATATTGGAGAAAAAAGTAGAAAAATGGAAACCAGATTTAAAGAACATAAAAAGTCACCTTCACACGTTTACGAACACTGTAAGTCAAATAAACACAACATAACCATAGAAAACACTCAAATACTAAATAAACCAACATAATTAAAGAAGCCTTACTTATACAACAACTTAAGCCCAAAATAAACCAATACAAAGGAACACCTTTATATCTATATTAAAATATAATATAATATATAATAATAATAAAAAATAAAATAAATAATATAAAATTGTATATTCAACATGTAAGCCCGCCCTCTACATTCCGACACTCATTACACAACCCCTTTCAAACATGTGGTCAGCTTCCTCTCTCTTTCTTTGTGAACCTGACGATGACCGAAGAAGGTCGAAACGTTGTTCACTCCTCTACGTAAAAATATTTTCTCAACCCAAACGAGCCGTTTTTACATATATATTTCTCTACAAGTGGGTTTTCTCGACATCACTAATGTCCTGTTCATTTCCCATCGTTCGCTTTTCCTATCTACACAATATGGTACTTTGTTTTCCAGAATACACATTCTCTCTAAAGGTCGACAGAGACCTTCCTTAGTTGACACTTTCGTATCAGAAAAATCGATAACTTGTCAATAGAGTTGTCCTGTATTTGATTAAAAGAACTTGTTAGCTCTTTCACTTAGCTTTACCCCTGCGTACCCTGGCACATATATCCAGTTAATGATCTTAGGGTCTTTCTGTCATCCATCTTGGGACCATCCACTCTGAATTTTACATAGTAATTCCTGTAACTCACAAATATTATGTTAGCATAGGTCTATTTGTTGCTTTCAACAATCCTAGAGAAGTTTGTTTGTTTGTAGTTTAAGTATAGGACGGTCCGTAAGTCCCTACCCATCCATATGTTATTATGTTATATTCAATTACGCATGTAATATAAATGTTTCTTTTTTTCAGAAAAATATGGCCGATGTAAGCCCATGTACACTTGAAGAGCGTATTGTGACAAGTACGTGGGTACATGAGCGCAAGAATACTGATGATACCACACAGATATACTGGATACGTAAGATATATGGATGGATAAGTATATGGATTACGGGCCACCCTTTACAACGCTGCACAATGGGCTATCTGTGGTCTGCCCACCAAGGGTATTGAAATCCGGTTTCTTGCGTTACGAGATCGCAGATATAATGCTGTGCCGCTAGAGGGCATTCAAAGAAGCTATTGGTTGCCTCCAGTTCCATATTTGTGCTGTGTGTGGAAAGCGTGATGTTCCACCAGTTCATGCAAAATGTTGATTATCTCTCATATACAGAATGACCATCCAATTCTTGATGTAGGGACCATCTGTGACTATGATTGATAACAGACAATTGTTCACTGTGGTCTTGAAATAAGTAGTGACAGGCTTTTCATTTTGCTTTGTCTTCTACCTAATATCTACATTTTCTATCTACGGAGATTTACACAGATCCCAATGTGGCTAGATCTATTCCACGTAGAGACATCTAGGATCTGATGGTGACGAATGATTTCACTGGTGATTGTATAGTACCAGTCCAACCTTTTACCAGGCTGAAACACCATAGCATTATACACACACCTTCACAATATCTTTCTCAGAAGATGTGTGCTGCGAACGATATTTTTGGTCCTTTCAACAGAAAAATAAAGGATTATATAACCTTATGATGTTATTTAACCTGCCAGTGGAAAAGATCTCTGCCTGCCTTTACTTAGTGTGTTCTATTATACAGTATTTTCCATGAGAAAGAGTATGTGATGCTAAAAAAAAATAAGTAACTAGAGTGAAAGAAACTTTCCCTTATTCATTGAACATTATTGATAAAATTACACATACGGTTGGTTATAAAAGTGTATCTGTAAAACATTGTAATTCTAGGTGAGCCGTAACTGCTTGCATTAGGTAATTTGATAAACTAAGCAGAAGGCAATGGTACAGCACCCAGTTTCAACTTTAATCTAACAGCGGATTTACTTGGCTGTCACTTTTATAACGCATCCATGGCCCCCGAGTTACAAAATAAACATTACATTTCTAGTTTAAGGTGACTCAAATGATCAGTTTTGTTGTGTCAGACAGGTGGCAGCACTGCCTTTGTTAGGATGGCTCGGATTCTTTGTGGAAGTGGTACTTTAAATATCTCCTCAATAGGTCATCAAAACTTTACAATACTACACAGTGTTTCCTTTTATAACAATATCTATGCAACTACTGAGTCACAAGTTCGGGTAATTTCTGTAAACATTACTGTAAAACATCTGAATTTCCTGTTCGTTTTTCTGCTTCTCTTTTTTTCTTATTACATAACTCAAAAACCAAAACAGTATTGTCAGCTAGTTTCACTAAAGTGACAGTTTCAAATGTTGGATCTGCTTTTATAAATATTATATACTAGAAATAATTTTTTAAAATCATAATTCTAGTGTTAACGATATCTTTATCATCATGAGGTTAGTGTGTTTTTGGGTTTTTTACATAAATTTAGTATTCCTTTAAAAAGCTTGCCCAGAGAGTTGGAACAGCAATTACTGCCAATAATAGATAAACAACAAACCTCATTGTATTTAGAACTTAGTTATAAATGCAACCTTTCTATGTCTAGCAAACACGTAAATAAAATTTGTTTCATAAAATAAACTAAACGTAGGGATGACAGTTACATCAACCCCACATAATAACACTGGCAAGAATTAACATATAGTAATATATTTATATAACAATTAAATCACAGTCGAATTCAATTTATCCTTTTTGTCTGTTAACATTCTACTACACTGTGGTTCATACGATATTTCTACATTTATTTGCATTGTTTTGATATATATATATATATATATATATATATCATAACTACTTCACTGTGCTTTAAATACATCAAATTAATTAAACATGACTGTTGAATACGAACTTGAGAAAGCTAATGGAGGGCAACATCTTCTGTCTTTTAGGATAAAACTTTGAAATACTTCCCATTGTTATTTTTAATATGTACATTTAATATTATTTAGGAAGAATTCCTCATTACGGAGTAATGGCGAACAGAATTATTTGACAACAATAACAGACTCAATTTGCAACAATTGTGTCGAAAATAAACCCACCAATCGTAGCTTTCATCACGCTAGGTGACTGTGGAAGAAATGATGAAACCACCAATCCTAGCTCTCGTAACAGTCGGAGATTGTGGAAGAAACGATGAAACTACCAATCATAACTCTCGTAACGGTAGGAGGCTATGTAAGAAATGATAAAACTACCAATCGCAGCTCTCGTAATGGGAGAAGAATGTGGAAAAAAATGATGAAACTACCAATCCTAGCTCTCGTAATGGTAGGAGTCTGTGGTTGGTTGATTTGGTGTTTTATGGCACAAAGCAGCTAGACTATCTGCGCCAAACATCCGGTAAAAAGTTAAAGTAAATTTAGTAAAATTCATAAAAGGAAATTAAGGTAAAACAAAACAAAGTTTTAAAAAATTATATAAACAGCATAAAACCAATGTTTACATCTAGTCTACAACGTTAAGAGAAAAACTACAGTAATTCAAGTTGTAAAGGACTTTCTGTAGCATAATTGTAATTATCATAAATCGTCACAAGTACAAAAACCACCGTCAGTCCTGGTTCCGAGTTATTTTACATTATGGCCATTTTCAGAAAGTAAAGTTATAAAAGTTTTAAAAGACTTGCAGCAAAATTTTAATAATAACTCGCCAGGATGACTAACGGGCAGCTCAAACAGCAGCGTTAGTCACCTGAAGTTGGCCTTTCCAGTCCTGGTTTCGAGTTATTTAACGTTATGGCCATTTTCTAATTTCAAATAAAACTAGATGAACTTTGATTCTTAAAAGGGAATCCCATTAAAAAAGGTCTAATGTGTAAACTAAAAACTTAAATGGCATTCAAAAGATTAATGGCCTTTAAAAAACTAAAAACATTTCTAAGGTGGACAGTGTCACCATCACCAATAACGCTGTCTGACGAAATTGACAAACCTTGGGACAGAACATGTTTAAAATGGTGCCGTCGTTGAGAGTCGTAACGACGACAAGAAAGTAAAATGTGACTCACAGTGATTTGAGTGTTACACAAACTACACACTGGTGCATCATTTCCATATAAAAGAAAATGATAAGTTAAAAAAACTGTGACCAATGTGTAGTCTAGTTAGAACAACTTCCTCTTTCCGATCCTTACGGTAGCAAGACGGCCAAAGTCCAATAGAGGGTTTTATTTGGAAAAGCTTGTTTTCACGTTGTTCACTCCAAGTCGACTGCCAACTGGCACGGAGCTGAGCCTTGAATACAGGACCATAGTCCATGTATGGAACAGGCACAGTGGTGACAGTGCCAGAACAGATAGATTTAGCTGCAGTGTCGGCGAGCTCGTTCCCATGAATACCAACATGGCCCAGTATCCAGAAAAACTAGAGAGAAGTAGATGTTAAAGAGAGATAGGCCAGTCGGTTTGGAATATCGGCGAGAACAGGTTGTGAACTACCGTGAAGCGATTCCAGGGCCAGTAGAGAACTAAGCGAGTCAGTATAAATGGTGCAGTTTGAGTACTGCTTAGCTTCTATGTGATCCAGGGCAAGAGAAATGGCGTACAGTTCAACAGTGAACACAGAAACTGTGGAAGGAATTCTGCACGCAACCACTGAACCACAACAAACCATGGCAGAGCTCACACAGTCATCTGATTTTGAACCATCTATATAAATAGGAATGGAAGAATGGTTCGAAAGATATTCAGCAAATAACAGACAGTATATCCAATAGGGAGTGTCTACTTTTCTCAGATAACTTAAAGATAGGTCACATCTGGGGACTGTAAGAAGCCATAGTGGGATGGACTGACCAGTGGATACAGCAATGTTGTCCAAGGACAGACCCAATTCATCCAACTCTGCCTGGATACGAAGACCAAAAGGAGCAATGGCAGACTGTATGTTCTGAAAAAGTATGGCCCACCGAGGAAAGAAACCACAACCCCAGGTGGGGTGCTTTGATAAGGAACGAAGTTTTGAAGCATATAATAAAGACAGCTGCAAACGACAGAGGTGCAAAGAAGGTTCATGAGACTATGTATAAGCTCTGAACTGGGGAAGTGCAGAAATCCCCAGTGCAGAGCTGAAGTTCTTGATGATAAATGAGGTCCAGCATCTTTAAGGCCGAGGTCTCGGCAGAACCATAGACCATTGATCCATAGTGGAGGTTAAAAGACTTTTCATTTGTTTGGAGAACGATTCTTTTGGAGGCACAGAGATATCTGTTTGCACTCCCACTGTAGTAGTGGAAGGAAGTGCAGCAGCATACGTCCGAGATGAAGTGGTGGACAGCAACTTTCAAGCCTCAGGATAAGTAATGTTATGAATCGTTTTCAAACGCTGCACCTCTTTTTCTTCCAACCATTTAGGACAAGTACAAAAGTAGGACGGGTGAGAGCCATTGCAATTGATGCAATGAGAGTTCGTTTTACACTCATAGGTATTGTGGTCCTTGACAAGGCACACGTCAAGGAACTACGACATGATATCTTTGAGTAACCGAACTGCTGACACTGGAAACATAGGAGAGGGTTTGGGATGTACGGCCATACCCTGCAATTAAGATAACCTGCCTTGATGGTGGCAGATGGACGTGGTGATGTAAATGTCAGAATGAGAATATTGGTCAGCATCATAATTCCATCTTTGCGAGTGGAGATACGCCTCACTGCAGAAACTCCTTGAGTGAAGAAACCAGCGAGAATCTCTGACTCGGGGATGTTCTTCAAATCCCTCTCAACAATAGTTACATCCCCAATTGCCTTGGAATGCAAGAAGAGTTCACTGTGTTGAGATGTGGATGTTTCCGCCAATATGTCACCAGACCAAAGCTTCTTTACTGACTCTGGAGAGCCAGCAAGTCTCTCCAGTCCCTTCTGGATAAAAAAGGGGACATTTGCCCTAAAGGTTACTCTGAAAGAGAATGTAGGATAAAAAAACGAGGTACAACAGGTAGTACAGATGTTGAAGTTTGCTACTCAGAATCTTGAATACGTGGACGTTTACCTATGGACTGTTTTTTCACTATTTTATTTAAGTTTTTATTTGGAAGATTCATAATAAAAAAAGGAAATTTCGGTGCCAACTGACCCCACCTGTCATATGTTTCAGTAATCACTGTCTCTACCCATCATGGATCCATACGAGGAGACGCACTACAACGTCAAACAAGGACACTGCAGCAACGCTACTATACCCAAACACCAGCATCAGATACAATGTCCACAACACCTGTTGAGAACATCCAACACTGGTACTCGCTTGAACCTAGTCCAAATAGACCAGCCGATTGACCCTAGGGGGGCCAATCCAAGGCCGCCCCATTTACAGGAACTCAAGGCCAAAGTAGTGTGTTAGGGTCTGACCCCTCAACCACCAGGATCCTCTCCTCCCCTTCGCGGGTTACCACGCACGGCAAACATGTGGGTGGATGTTTAGATCCCAGAGAAGGTAAACTGAAATAACAGAACCTTCCCTGGGAGGTCCCCTCATCACGTATAGGAATCAACACCGAGGGGAGAAGTCTGTGGAAGAAACCAACAATCCTAGCTCTCGTAACGCTAGGAGACTGAGGTAGAAATAAAACCACCATTTCTAGTTCTTATAACAGTAAAGAACTAGGAAAGAAGTGATACCTTAGGAAGTAATTCTACCTAAGAACAGCCCAATACTATGGTTGAAAGTTGGCAGTAAATAAGTAAACCGGTACTACCTAAAGTAACAATCCATCTTCACACTAAAGAAAAAACATCCCTTACCCAACAGCATGGATCTTCACACAACTCAAATATACTAACAACTGAATCCATTACCCAACAGCATGGATCTTCACACAACTCAAATACACTAACTGACTTACAATCTTTTAATCGACATGTTTAGCAAAGAGTTTAAGTTTCTTATCCCGCACAGTTATTACTTTCCGAGAATTATAACTGTTCAAAATCAATCATCCAATGATAACCCTTGACCTATATCTGACCTCTCACCTTAACCGAAAAACTTCAGTTATAAACTCCAAACTGACGTCAAAGTTAGTCAAACGATTATTTTGAGACATTTATCTGTCGTATACTTCCGACAGGGCCCGGCATGGCCAGGTGGGTCCCGGGGTTCGAATCCTCGTCACACGATACATGCTCGTCCTTTCAGCCGTGAGGACGTTATAATGTGACGGTAAAAGAGTAGCCCAAGAGTGGGTGGTGATGACTAGCTGCCTTCCCTCTAGTCTTCCACTGCTAAATTAGGAGCGGCTAGCGCAGATAACCCTCGTGTAGCTTTGTGCGAAATTCCAAAAACAAAATACTTCCGACAGGTATTATGCAAACCAATGAAAGAGGTCAACGCAAGTCATTAGGTGCTAAAGTAAAACACGCATATATCAATATAAGCGTTCTCGATGGAAAATATCAAACACGGATTTACAACAGACAAGCAGAATACCCGTCACATGATGGAAAATAATGATTAAATTGTCTTCTTACAATCATATCTAAATAAACGTTTTTATTAACGTTTTCTAGAAATTAATTATAATCTAGTAACATGTTCTATAATAAACCTTCTTTCCAATAACCATAACAACTTAGCTTCAATGAATTCTACATTATTTTTTAATTCAAGTCGACGTAAAATAATTTATGCCACAAACAAGGTAAAAGAAGAAACAACTCAGTTTACAAGATGTCTTCATTATACAAGTCAACAAATGTACGGTAATTACAAGGGTATGTGTACAGAAGTATTGTAATTACAAGGGTATGATACGACAAAAACAATTCTATGAAATCCGTGTTTGTATGTATGTAAAGAATTTGTAAGAAGTTTTTTTAAAATGTCAAAAGTTTCTCATGGTAAATTGTAACGTCGTTCAAGTCTAAATGCTATTAAAATGGCTTCATTATTTAGATATTTCACGATTCACTACAGTAACTTTATTCCATTAAACTATCATTATATTCGTTCGTACATCTTATAATAACATTCGACTTATTTCTTTTTATAATAAATAAAAACCTCGCATGTACTAATTTAAGACGCACGCAACCCTTCCATTCAATATTCCAGGGTAACATACACGTTCTGCAGAAATCAATAGAAGTGTGTGTCGTTGTAATTCACGACACAGAGGTTCACATATTTCTGTCTCACTGACTCGAAATGAAATCCTTATTTAAAGTTTAAAAATACGAAGGCTTCTACAAAAAGAAAAAAAAAATTCACGTGGACATGCGACAGCAAAAATATGTATTCAAAACTCAGGAAATACCCTAAAACCATCACCTATATCATGGTGAAAATAATAACTGTTTTCTGAAAGACATCTTACCGATGTAAAATTATTAATACACTGCGACCTTTATATATATCATGAACTTCCGCAAAGTAGTAACTTCAGAATATTCTGTTACACTACTTATGAGTAAACAGCAAAATTACAAATGACGCTTGTTTAAACCAGAGTAACTAAACCAGGACGTTTTAGGACAATCTTTGTCGGAATATATACAATTGTAGTTGCACCTTCAGTCTAATTTGATGTAATGAGGGCCAAAATACGACATACATCATAAAAAAACACACGAAATTAATACAAAAATAAGTAGTTTGATGACCAACTTATGCGGCTTATTTGTTACCTTATCTTCGATTCTTTCATTTCCAGCAACTTAAAATCCGATTTTAGAATAAGTCATTATTTCAAACCAACTTTTCAGTTGCAGCTCAATGTAATGATAATAACAGTTCCGTGACTACAGTGTTACATTTAACTAAAAATATTCAATGAAACCACATGCCACACCTTTTCGTAAATGCGATTTACTAATTTCCTGCATATATATTAGTATGTCACTAAGTGGTTTATATATATACACATATTCTCTAACATCAATAGATTCCTGCACTACCGTTTAACGACAACGTTTTTACAACGAAAAATCTACTTACTGCCAAAAAGTACCACGTGCATGCTATCAAAAATACGCCAAGTAATAAAACGTTTCTAGAAACAGATTTAAGGTTGTTGTTTTCCAGTAGAAATGTTGACTAAAACAACTTCAGGTTTCTGAACCACCAAATACGTTGGTGAGGGACATATAAAACAAACAATAGAGTATTTGTAATTATACACACTCTCTCTCATTGTTTCTGTATTTTCTGAAGCTAATGGCTTCCTAGTGTAAGAAAAATTGAAGAAGTCATAACTTCTACAGTTGCCACACTACAGTATTTTTGAAAGTATAGAATATAGATGGGGACAAAACGATACCCATTTCAACAACTACCCTTACAAAATCTTAGAGTTACATAAAGTTGCAAGAATATTATGAGACTTACTATTGTTGCAAATTAAGGCATGTTTAGACACCACTTAAAAGGTTTAACGAGATCTACAAAATTCAGTTTTTTGGCAGCTCAGTTCCACCTTGGGTGACTTTCAAGTGTTGTTATTTTCAATATTAGAATAAGTTCAAAACACACGTCTTATTTTTGGGGAATGACAATGAATTAAAAAATAGTAAAATGGCTATTGGTAAAAATAGATTTTTTAACACCTGAGCTGATTAGAGTGATACAGTTCTGGTTTTCTGAAGTATGCATGTAAGGAACAGGCTACTTACAAGGAAACTATTGCTTCAACTGATTTATTTTGGACTGCAGAACTGAATGAAATACGAAATATAAATCCCAAAAGCCTAAGCTTCTTGTGGGATGACTATTATCTTAATATAGTGTTTATACTAGAGAAGTGAATGCCAGGAATTTGAAGTTTATATCCTCAAAGCCTTGGTTTCCTCAACTGTTGATCAAACTTGCACAAGATGGCTGAATGAAGTAGTAAGTATACATGTATCTAAGTCCTGACTGCTTGTGGGGTGACTATTATCTCAGTATATACATTGACACCAGAGAACTAAATTAGTGCCTAGTATGTATCTTTCAAACTGTTTCGGGAAAGACTACCACATCAGTTGGTACACCGACACTACAAAACTGAATCTTACGAGTATTGGTTCTCAACCCCCTAAAGATTGCTTCTGTGCATAACCACACATAATTTTCAATTTTCTCAAATTGCTACTTTATATTGATAGTTGGAAAAAAATTCAAGTTTCAGTGAACAACTTCATGACAAAATGTTTCTTGACATTTAATCAAAATTCTAAATGTTAATTACATGATTAATCTCTAATTCATCAAATCAATATACAAACATCACTTTTTATACTTTTATCTATAATTTTAAAACATTACATTCACTAATCTATTTTCTAAGATTTTACAGATATAAAGTATGAAATAGATGCAACAAAAAACACGAAACATTAAGTCAAATTACAATTAATCTTTATCAGACTTAGCAAATACATGACACATGCATCACTCACTATTTGTAATTTATATTCACAATTATGACACAATATATATATATACATATATATAGTTACACAATTCCTACAAACACCTGAAGATCTTTATTCATTTTGAGTAACTGCACTTTTATTGGTCTTATTCTAACTACTGAATTTTTCCTGTCTTCTATTTATTTAAGGTTTTCACAAAGATCATTTATCACTAATCTGCTTCTTACTCCTTGTGAGTAATGTGTTTTTCAATTAATTAATCATTTTTAACAGAAAATTTAGAAGGAGGACTGTAATTAACCTAAAGTCTAAACCAAGTTACTCAATAAACACCTTCCAAAGCAGATTGATGCTTTATATTCCAACAGAGGTTTATTTCATGATAATAAAAATACCAAAATTATTCTTAAGGTTATGAAAATTGTAGACAGCATTATCCCACACAAACAATTATAAGGACAACTGTGTATCTGGTGTGTAAGACAGGTGTAAATACATAAAGAATAACACACAAACGTGTTATAAATAAACAGCCCAAACTTCCAATAACAATACACAGGAAACATATCCTTTCATACAGCTTTTCTTACACTAGTATTTAAACCAGTTATAATAAAAAATGTCATAAAGTTGTTCAGCACAGAATATTTGTCAAATTTATGTACTTTAAAGAGTTACTAGGATGACTTTTAAAAATTACTGCCACAATGCTATTATATACAGAAAATATATTAATAGCTTATTATGTATTTTCCTTTTGTATTGGATAAATATTTATGTATATTTTTCAAATAAACTTATGAATCATAATTCATATGGTGGAGTTCAACTTTCCATTACTTTTTCAATAGTTTTTCCAAACGAGTGTGTAAAAGTTACAACTTGCAAAGTAATACATGCTTACTACATTTGCTAAGGTGGAAGACCTGAAAGCTATATTTACAATATTAAAACCTGTAACATTATTTCATTAACCCGTTCCTCCTATGTTCATAAAATTAACTGGCATTTACCAATTTAAGTCCCCTGAATGTGCGGATGCATTTGGGGTCCACAGTAATGACAAAATTTTAGTCTCAGCTGAAATTTATCAGTATCAAAACTAAAATATCAAGTTAAACTACAAACGTTTAAGTGTAACACAAACAATAATATGCACAACCATCTCGCGTTATTCACGCCAGCTAAAAAACTGTAGAGCAAACAATGACAATTTACTTTTACCTATTTTAACTTAAAATGTTAGGCCTCTGGTAATTGTCGAAGCACATTTTAGACAGCCAGATTTAGTTTAAACCATGCCAACATTACACCGTACTTGCCTTACAGCACTTAGGTAATAAATCCTATCAGAATCTTGCAGATTTTATTACTTACGTACATAGCCCATAAACCTAGGCCTACACTTCATTATAAAATATTACGTACACACTCAGAAATCTAACCGCTGCCAATTCGTCGGCAGTGTATCACTTGACCCCGCTAGAGGTCACTCCCATTTTTATTTTTACTTTAAGCCGGCAGAATGAAGATGGGTATCTTAATTTTAACAAATAAATGTGTTTTGTTTAAATAACCGAATAAAAATATTTCGTTTTATATTACTTTGCTACTCTTCCGTGGTTTCTCATGCTATTATGGAAATTTATAATTCAGCATTTAAAGGTGTTATTAAATATTTTAATATATTCAAGTACGTGTGTTTGTTTATTCACAATACTAAATTTACTGATGAATACATATTACTTATATATAACAAAATTGTTGCCAGTTACCAGCATTTTTTTTAAAGAGCTGTAAGGCGAAAAGTCAAGATGAACAAAACTTTTCGCTAGTAATTTGTTGAACCTTTGTTGTTATACATGTTTACACTTCAGTGTATACTACCTTAATTTCACACATATATTTATCATAAAATACATTAGCGAGGTCCCTCCTGTGACACAGTGGCACGGCTGCGGGACCACGACACCAGAAACCGGGTTTCGATATTCGTGGTAGACAAAGCACAGAAAGCCCATTGTGCTGCCTTATGCTTAACCACAAACACCAACATTAGCTAACAGGCAAAGTAAAATTTCATTAGGAGGGATGTGGTACATGTTATCTCTCATATTTAAAAATAATACAATAATATCTTCTTTCAGTATTTTGAGTTATTGCCAACTAACCTGGTCCATTTTTTTTCATAGTTTATCACTTTTAGGTAAATTTATCAAACGTAAAGTGTCAGTGGACACAGTTGCAAAGTGCTTAGCTTAGTAGCAAAATATGCTCTATGCTATACAAGTAATTAATCTTGGTTTCTGTGTACAGCACTATTAGCTGACGTTGGTTTAGGGTTTTAGTTTCATGATATGGTTTAAGTACTAGAAATACTCCGGACTGTTTATCATTAATTAAGTGAAATATAAATATTAATGTTTCTGTTTAAGTTACTTCAGAGTCTAGCCCATTTATATAACTGTAACTGTAACTGTAAAATGCACATTTGCTGTTGTTTTACTTAACAATGTATTAACAAAATAATACTTTTAATTGTGAAATGAAACACGACGGAAATCTGTGTTATAAGTGTTATGGAGGAAATTATCTCATTTCTTAATAATAATATAAAAACAAAAAGAAATTCTATTGTTTTAGTGAATAGCATAAAATCACACGCATGCCTATCGAGCAGTGTTTTATATACATTTGTTTTCCTAGATTTCTACATTTTTGTAATTGAAGTTCTGTGGAGACGCCCTCCAGTGGCACAAAAGTAAGTCAGTTGACTTATAACGCTAAATATCGAGTTTTGATATTTGTGGTAAGAATAGCACACATAGCCTGTTGTGCAGCCTTCTACTTAACTCTCAACACTATAATGGTATCACTGTTCTTCTATAGATGGACTTACCTATTGTATTTTATGTTTCAGATTGTTATTTTCGAATATAATTTGAATATAAATGATCAAAGCTTAAACGATTGTTAGAAAAGAAATGTGTGAAATTTATTTAGCGATTATAGATTTATAATACGCCTCTAGTATTTGAATTATACAATTTTGGCTTTTTTTTTTTGAAAGATAGTCACGCTAAGAATGCATTTTCAGTTTAAAAATGCTTTTACTGCCATCTTTTGATAACATATTTCAATAAATGAGCTGGAGTATTTCCACAAAATGTAAGGCAATTTAAAAGGTTTAAATTTTAATCCAATGAACTCAAAGACCACTATTCTCTAATACATATATTTGGTACGAAGTTTTGTTAGGTGTAGTTTAAACTGCAAACAAATGCAAGCTGATTCTAGCTATCAACAAAAGATACAGTTTCTTACGTCTTCTTTTACTACAACTTAATTATTTTATAATTAATATAGTAAGTTGTGAGTTTCAGAATTAAACAAATGAATTTAACATGCTTAAAAAATTGATAATGTTGATTTTTTTATTATTTTGACCTTTAGAGAGAAATATCCTTTATTTCCCTCCTCCTCCTCCTAATGGTTTCGCCTCCACTGTATTGAAAGAGTTAAATACGTGATTGATTTTTCTCTTTTCATTCGAGATTTATTACTAGCTCAAAACTTTTAGTGAAATTATTTGCTGCTACAAAAAGGACTTTGTTATCCAAAGAAAAAAGTTTTCTTTAATTTAATTTTACAGTGTAAAATAACCAGGAGCTCGCAAAGCTTTTAATGGAGTGTATTGACATTTTATGATTTCTTTCACACAGTCAAAATAAATTCCAGTTGTAGAAATAAACGTTTCTTGAATCTGATCTTTTTTTACTAGGAATATTCCATTGTAAAAAAGTGCATACTTATTTTTATTTCATACGTTCTCAAAAATATATTTTTGATAGTTTGTTTCATAGCACTGACTTCATTAACTTAACTTTAAGTGAAATTATATTTGAACTGAGTAGAGGAATAATAGTAATATATTTGTATTACATGTTGTTATTATAAATAAAAACATTTATCTATTTAGTAGTATTATTTCACTTGTTCTTCAATTGCTACTTTCGCTTTTAATAAAGCCGCTAGGGGAAAAGTTGCATTGAGGTGAAAACGCGGTTGAATTTGTTTTGATGCAGTTCGTTGTACTTTGAAGTTATATAATGATGGTTATGATGTTATACAAGTTAATTATTAAAATTGAGAAAGACTATCTGATTTTCAGTTAAACGTCAAGGCGGGATTAGCGAAAATGTTAATAAAAGACTTGTGAAAGCACTTTATTCTCTACTACTAGTACAAAGTACAATCCTATAGTGTATTACATTATGGTCTGTAAACTAACACGTAGAATCATAGATATTGAAAAGCTTTGATAATCATACTATTACAACTTACGCTGTTTCAGTGTAATATTTTTCACTACGCCTTAGCATGTTAGTTTTATAGACTGTTTTCTAAAACTAATCCTCTCGTTTTTCAATTGGTATTATAATATTGGGTGGAAATTTGGAATGTAGTAAATAGTATATCAATAGCAGTAGCCTGATTAATGTACATGTGTAAGTTTTTTGTTTAAATTTACGTAACGTATGAAGATAAGAAGTAAAGGCCTAGGCTTAAAACTCCTTCAAAGTAATTAAGTGACTAAGTTGTGAAAATATAGTAATGTTAGAAGAATAGTTTGTATTTTTAATGAGCTGTGAATGTAAGTTGTAAGGATACAGTAGTAGTGTGCTAGTAGCAACAAATAATTTTACGTTTTTTTTTTTTTTTTAGGAGTAAGCCTTTAACGTAAAATATTGTGTAGTGTACTTTACAGCATATCCAGATGGGATGCAGTTGTGTTCTATAGTATTTAATGTTCTGTTTTGTGAGCTCTTAAATTAAGAAAGTTAAGGGGCATATTATTTTCCATTTTGTAATAATAATTCTAATATGATACCAACAAAAAAAAATTGTACAATCATAAGTTTATTAAAAAAGCAAGGACAAAGAAAAAAATGGGTGAATTGCCCTGGATGTGAAACAGAGATTCTGGAAAGTACAATGAATTTTCATTTGGATAATGACTGTTCTTCGAAGCAAGCAACTGAGTCTGAAGGAACTTCTTTAGCTGTAAGAAACAGTGAAGAGAGAATGACTAATTGTACCGAGCAGTTTGAACTAAATCCTAAAACATTTCAAACGGCTGTGATGGATTACACAGCAAAAGATGATTTAGCTACATTGTCACCTAAAAACAAATGTGGAATAGCTTCACCCTCAAAATTTTTATCTTGTAATCTTAGTTTATCAAAAAAGAGACTCCTTTCCCAAAACAAACATAAATTAAGTAAAAAGATTAGGCCTACTAGTGGAAGTGATGATAAAATATTGGTGGAACAGTCTCGGGATCTGATATCGCCAGAGTATTCCAAAGCTACGTGTAAGAATATAAATAATGATTCTGTAAAATTAGATGTGTTTTGTTCAGAAACTGGTTCTCCTTCTGAGAAAATGGAATTACATGAACTTTTAAATGAACTTGATTCAGGACCAGGAACTGGTTACAGCAGTAAGCAAGACCATGAAATCAATGGTGAACCTCTTCAAAAGTGTTCTGATGTAAAAAATGTTAGTAAAGGAAAAAGTACTAATGTTCCAGAGACTTTAGAAGATGAGGGAACTCTAAAACAAGAAGATAACAGTGTTCCTTACTATCTAAAGAACTTTCTACACATTATTGAATATGTTTTAAGCCAGAAGGATGACCAAAAACTGTTTAATGAAGATGATATGACTCATATAAGAAATTTTCAACAGTTAACAGGTGATAATTTTAAACAATTTTTATAACTTGTATATGACTTAAAACTTTTGCATATTTTAACAATCTAATGACTAGTAAGTTCAAAGAACTCTCCTTTTTTATCATATTGATCATCATTTCGTAATACCTTTTTGATCATAAAATTGCAACATTTATATATATATATATAAAGTCTATAAGTACAAAATTTGCCTCTATATGAGTTAAAGACTGTTTGTTCAGCCTAGTTTAAGATGTCCATTAATTGAACGTCAAAACTTATTTCAGAAGCTGGTCAAAAGTTGTATGTGCGATTGTTCCAACGTAAGCACAAGTGGATAAGGCCACAGAAAATAGAATACCAAGAAATAGCTGAAAATATTCTCCCCACGTTAGAAGAGCTAGTGAAGGCTCAGCTTCTACACGATGGCAAGTTTCATGAGTTTTATTATATGTTAAGAGAAAAATGTTATTAGAGGTGAAATAAAATGGAAGTTATATGCCCTGAATTTGTCAGTATTTGTTACATAATATCCTGTTTCACACAGAAATCTTAGCTTTAAAGAAGTTTGTATATTAGATAAACCACTTGCTATTTGTGACTCTCAGATGCTCATTACAAAAACTGAACAAAGTTTTATGTAGGTGAAAATTGACTCAGTAGAATATAAAATATAGCAAATTGAAGCTGTGGTGTGTAATATCTGATGATAGCAATATATACTATTAGAAGTAGGATCAGATGTTTAATTATTCACTTTTAGGTTTACAGTCTGTCTGTTTCTTTGTTCTTGAGCACAAAGCTGCACTATGGGCTATCTGTGCATCAAATTAAACCAGAGAAGGCTATTTTCTAACACCCATTGACACAGGGAAGGCTATCCTCTAGTATCCATTCTGATTAAGATGTTTAGTGTATATGGTATTATGCAATAAGGTTACATTGTTGTGATCTATAGTACAGATTATAACACTTGTTGTTTTTACCTTTGTTCTCAATAGTAAATGACTTGGAAGAACTAGAAGAAACATTAAACCTGTTGAATCTGTTGGAGCTAAAAACTCTTTGTAAAACATTGGGCATCGGCTCAGGTACCAAAGGAAAGAAAGAAACAATTGTAGCTATTCTGAAGCATGGAAGAGAGCACAAGTCTGTGTTCCAGTCCAAGTTTTCTCCCAACATCACTGGAGTAATCTTGAAGAAGTAAGGCTCTGAAAGTAAAGGTGAAATAACCTGCATCAGGTTTATGGATTCACCCACGTGTAATATATTTTTGAAAAATGAATTGTGTCTGAATTTGTCAGTGGTTGTCTAGATTGATCAAAAACATGAAATTGTAAGTTTTTATTTGGCATTCTGAGCACTGGAGCATATGTTTTATGAATGATAAATTTAGATTTTATTGGTTATTTATGTGGTATTGAGGTAAACTGTTCTCCAACAGGTATGCTAAAAGTAATTTGTAACAAAGAGTATATTTAGTAAATATCTGGAAATAAACATGAATAGCAAAAGAAAAGAAAACATTTATGTGAAAACGTATGAAATATTTATTTGATGAATGTGACTGTGCTTAACTATGACTTGACAGCTTCAAAGTGTTTTTGTTTAATAATGTTTGTTTATTAAAACTGTAAAGAGAAAGATGACTCCAGAAACAGGAATGTGAGCCCCTAGTGCAGTATCTTCTAATCCTAGATTACCATAGGTAATTTCTGTTTCACATATTCAAGACAGATAAACACGCAGCTTGCACTAACTTTCCAAATTTCAGTATTAGTCCTCCACTTGAGAGTAATTTATGCCCCCTGTGGAGCTTTAATACGTAAATAAGGCCAAAGAAGTTTAAACTCTCAGAGAATGAGTAATGTTGCATGTAACTGTGTTGAGAGTGTTAGTGTAGGTATGTTCTTTCAGTCCCTGTTCAGAAAAATGTCAACTTCTCTCAAAATACTTGTTCAAAAATCTACCTGATTTTGTTTTTCCAGATTTGGAAGGGTCAAATTACAAGTTTAGTACTTGTTTTTGTGATTATGGTTGATACATTTTGTTGTGACCTAGTATTAAAATATTAATTTAATTCAGTAAAGGCTGCTATGTTGATAAGTTAATCCCAGTAGATAATGTGATAAATCATCCAGTGAACATTGCACCTTTGTAATGCACAATCTAACTTAGATAACTTGAAAAGTAAACTTAAATCAGGTTCAGAATGATAAAATTCCAAAAATATTCATACTGTATATTGCTATACTGTAGTTTAAAAAATTTCAGTTATTACTATATTGTTTTTTTATATTTTTATTAACTTACTCAGCTCTTTTACAAGATAAAAAAGAGGCTTCACAGGTCCTAGGAAACTGTAATGTTTATGTTGTTTTTTCCCACTGTAAGATAGCTGCACATTTTACTTATCAAGTTTTGTTTCACTTTCTTTAAGAGCTCGTCAGGTAGTTGGGACCTGCTTCAAACTGACCGAACTTCCACGTCGTGTGTTTACAAGAATTTTGATGCTTTTCTCTCTTCCTGCAGCAGTTGAAGATGAAGATGATGCCTGTGGAGGACAACAACGTCAATTGTTAGTTGATGTGGTCCTTGGTCTTGAGAGATGTAAAGAAATGGGTTTTGATAAACTACAAAAATTTCGTTTGTTTTCTGTGCTTACATGTTAAACACTGCTTGCATATTTTATGCATAATATATCTGGTTGTGTTAAATCTGAAGATATTTTAGTTCACAAGTCATTGATTTGCTAATGAATGGGGCCAGTTGTTTTGTGACAATATATTCTTATCAACATTTGTTCTCAATAATTTCCCCTGCTCATGTGCCAGTGACTTTGATACATGTTCAATCTATAGAACCAATCTGCAGCTGACGTCACTTCTCGTAAAAAAAGATATTACATTTCAGTTGTGTTTTAATATTATATAAAATTGACTGCTTGTTCACTTAACTGTATACGTTTTTTATTTTCTTTGTTTGTTTTAATTAAATAACAAGACTGTGAAATTGGCAAAGTTTGTTTTAAATTGAAAGGATAAACAGGTTGTTCTAGAGATAAGTATCGTGATGGTTATTGTTGACTTCTGATTAAAACATGATGCCTACAAGAGACCTGAACTGAAAACTAACCTTGTAATTAATATACCTGTTTAACTACGAACATGTAATATAATAAAACCATGAAATGATTAGATTTATATGAAATTCAAACCAAACTTTGTATATCGTCTACTGGTTACTTGACCCTACCATGAACTACTATTGTTGAACCAATAATGCAAGATTAAAAAAAATATTTGATAACTTGGACGTCAAGTACGTATCTCTGTATGGAACAACACTGTAATAAGTAACAATGTGTGTTTGGTCCACATCCTTGCGTCTGGGGTTACAAAACAGGAATAAAAAATGCTGTATGCTTAATTTGTTTTTCTTAAACTGACTTATCACCTCTACATCAGATATAGGAATACGGAATGTAAGCATTTGCTTTCTATGATTATTTAGAAACTATCACTATTTTGTTTTATTTATTTAGAATGTAGAAGAGTTTAGTGGTGGTGACTTCAATCGCAGCACGAGTTTTAATATAATATTACGATATACCTGTTTAGGCACTGTCTGTTAGGTTTTAACTTAAGACCTTATATCTAGTTTTTTAATGTAAAATTATATTTTTATTGCTAACTGATTTTATAATTAATGATAGGGTTCACATGTTTGTAATTACGTGATGTTCTGTGTTCTTCAGGGTCACTTTGCTGTTAGTAAACAGAGGCCAGCTGGTTTTTCCTACAACTACCATACACAGAGTAACTGTCTTGTTTGAAACTCGTGAAGATTTAATTAGGTACAAGTCTGACTTGGAATTTTTTGTTTTCTAAATTTGAGTATTGTGTGTCCTTTGATAATAACATTTTGCCATGACACATAAAGATTAATTAACTTTTGTCTTTCTTTAAGAACTGGTTGATCTGCCGATGAAAGACGATAAAAAATACCACATTCTCTAATATTTTTTATAATGGTTAAAATGTTTATTACTGGTCAGTTTAATGAGGGCTAAAGTTATATCAAAGTTTGAAATCCTCTTTAAAAATATGAGAAAAATATTCCAGAACTGTATTTGCAGAAAAAGTGAAGCAACAGTTATGCTGTAGTAAGTAAATCAGTGGGTTTAAGTATGAGATATTAGTAGATAAACCATGTAATTACCATAGTAAATTTTTCATTGTTAATTTAATATGATTATTCTATATCCAGTACACTGGTTGGTTACTAAGCTTATGGATTTATGATGCTTAAAATCTAGGGTTCGAGTCTGTGTTAGATAGAGCAAATGGTATAATGTAGCTTTGTGCTAAAACAAACAACACTATTCCCAATGTTAAAAACTAACAAAAATGTTTTTTGTGATTTATATTGTTTTTATATGGTTTAATTTGTTTTGTGAACTTCTCTCATACCAAACATGCTTGCTCTTTCAGCTGTGGGGCATTATAATGAGATGGTCAATCCTGCTATTTTGTTTGGTAAAAGAGTAGCCCAAGAGTTGGTGGTGAGTGGTGATGCCTAGCTGCCTTCCCTCTAGTCTTACGCTGCTAAATTAGGGACGACTAGTGCAGATAGTCCTTGTGTAGCTTTGCAAGTAATTCCAAACAAACAAACTTTATCTTGTAAACTTAATCCATAATTTGTTCGATCATAAAAGTTTCATTGAAGAAAAAAAAAGTTGAAACTGATTTAACCTGCTCTTTGTTTTCATTACTTGAAGAGGATTCAAAATATGTAAAAGAATGGGATAGTTATTGCATGTAGAAAGTAACGTAGTTCCTTGTAATGAATGATATAGTTCCATACACTGTATGACACCCATTTCCATGCACGGAATGACACACATTTCCATGCACGGAATGACAGTTCCATACACTGAATGACACAGTTCCATACACTGAATGACACACATTTCCATGCACGGAATGACACAGTTCCATACACTGAATGATATAGTTCCATACACTGAGTGACAGACATTTCCATGCATGGAATGACACAGTTCCATACACTGAGTGACACAGTTCCATACACTGAGTGACACACATTTCCATACACTGAGTGACACACATTTCCATACACTGAATGACACAGTTCCATACACTGAATGACACAGTTCCATACACTGAGTAACACAGTTCCATACACTGAATGACACACAGTTCCATACACTGAATGACACACAGTTCCATACACTGAATGACACACAGTTCCATACACTGAATGACACAGTTCCATACACTGAATGACACAGTTCCATACACTGAATGACACAGTTCCATACACTGAATGACACACAGTTCCATACACTGAATGACACACAGTTCCATACACTGAATGACACACAGTTCCATACACTGAATGACACAGTTCCATACACTGAATGACACAGTTCCATGCACTGAATGACACAGTTCCATACACTGAATGACACACAGTTCCATGCACTGAATGACACAGTTCCATGCACTGAATGACACAGTTCCATACACTGAATGACACAGTTCCATACACGAATGACACAGTTCCATACACTGAATGACACAGTTCCATGCACTGAATGACACAGTTCCATGCACTGAATGACACAGTTCCATGCACTGAATGACACAGTTCCATACACTGAATGACACAGTTCCATACACTGAATGACACAGTTCCATACACTGAGTGACACAGTTTCACACACTGAGTGACACAGTTTCACACACTGAGTGACACAGTTCCACACACTGAATGACACACAGTTCCACACAGTGAATGACACACAGTTCCATACAGTGAATGACACACAGTTCCATACAGTGAATGACACACAGTTCCATACACTGAATGACACACAGTTCCATACAGTGAATGACACACAGTTCCATACACTGAATGACACACATTTCCATGTATGGAATGACACAGTTCCATACACTGAATGACACACATTTCCATGCTCTGAATGACACATAGTTCCATACACTGAATGACACAGTTCCATGCACTGAATGACACAGTTCCATGCACTGAATGACACAGTTCCATGCACTGAATGACACAGTTCCTTGCACTGAGTGACACAGTTCCATGCACTGAGTGACACAGTTCCTTGCACTGAGTGACACAGTTCCTTGCACTGAGTGACACAGTTCCTTGCACTGAGTGACACAGTTCCTTGCACTGAGTGACACAGTTCCATGCACTGAATGACACAGTTCCTTGCACTGAATGACACAGTTCCTTGCACTGAGTGACACAGTTCCATGCACTGAATGACACAGTTCCTTGCAATGAATGACACAGTTCCATGCACTGAATGACACAGTTCCATGCACTGAATGACACCGTTCCATGCACTGAGTGACACAGTTCCATGCACTGAATGACACAGTTCCATGCACTGAGTGACACACATTTCCATGCACGGAATGACACAGTTCCATACACTGAATGATATAGTTCCATACACTGAGTGACACAGTTCCATACACTGAACGACACGGTTCCTTGCACTGAATGACACGGTTCCATGCACTGAATGACACGGTTCCATGCACTGAGTGACACACATTTCCATGCACGGAATGACACAGTTCCATACACTGAATGATATAGTTCCATACACTGAGTGACACAGTTCCATACACTGAGTGACACAGTTCCACACACTGAGTGACACACATTTCCATACACTGAATGACACAGTTCCATACACTGAATGACACAGTTCCATACACTGAGTAACACAGTTCCATACACTGAGTAACACAGTTCCATACACTGAGTGACACACATTTCCATACACTGAATGACACAGTTCCATACACTGAGTAACACAGTTCCATACACTGAGTAACACAGTTCCATACACTGAATGACACACAGTTCCATACAGTGAATGACACACAGTTCCATACAGTGAATGACACACAGTTCCATACACTGAATGACACACAGTTCCATACAGTGAATGACACACAGTTCCATACACTGAATGACACAGTTCCATACACTGAATGACACACAGTTCCATGCACTGAATGACACAGTTCCATGCACTGAATGACACAGTTCCATGCACTGAATGAAGTAGTTGTGGCAGTCATTTTAAGGATGGTGTAGGTGTTGAATTGAGGCTTTTGGTGAGTGTAATTTTTTCGCACAGGTTTTTCTCTTTAATTCAACTACTTGAAGGACTTTTAAAGTATGAAAATTTTGATCTTTGGTTCCAATATTTACTTTTTAAAAGTGTGACATATGTTAATTTATTATAATAAATGATCTTTGTTGCTCAGTTGAACCATTATTTTGTAGGTATGAAGTGGCAAGGCAGCTAGAGGCAGATTTACTCTCTTTATTTGAAGGTAAAGACTATGAAATGGCTTATGAATTGTTCTTGAATGTGAAAGAAATGTACCTTCATTACTGCTCACAAATGCAGCCTGACAAGTAAGATATACTTGAGTGTCTTTTAAATAATGTTTAGAGCTTGTGTGTGCAGTAATTCTTAGATATTTATTATTTTAGAATTTTGTCATTTATATGTAAGTATTCTTTGCAAACACAGGGTGTTCGGAAAGTCACTGTGCACTTATATATTTATTAACAGACAAAACTGCACAGTGACTTTCCGAACACCCTGTATAATGAATTCAATAAAACATTTCTCACTAGAGATTTTGGCAAAAATATACTTTAATTGCTTTTAAGACATATTTACTGATTGTTTCTAGTGATTTCCTGAGGCTGGACTAAACTTTGCTCACTTGGCAGTTGCTGTACCAAGCTAATGTTACCACCTTTCTGTTTCATTGAGTGATGAATTTTGTAGGATGTGAAAAAAAAATACAACTCGTATATTTGTGATACTGTGTACATAAATTAGTTTAATTTAGATTCATTTTAAAAATTTATCATTTTAAATACACCTCAAAATAATTAGTGTTTATTTAAGATAAGCTTATATTAGGTTGAGGTTTTATTCTGGAATGTTATTCAATAATTTTAATGGCTCACTACAGGAACTTTTCAATTTCATTTGATTTAGAATGAGTTGTTATAGTCAGTAATTACAGACTATTTTATAAGGGACAACATGCTTCCGGTCTTTCTACGTTGTTTCACTGCCGGGCATGTTTACATTCGGTGTCTGAGCCGTGGTGTAGAAATACTGCAGAAACTAAGAAGATACAAGGATGCTGTAGATATGCTCCAAACACTAGTTGATCAGAAGGTATTTCACTGTTTGTCAGTTCAAGCTAATGTTTTTTAAGTTTAGTATTTGTTTTGTAAACAGTTCAGAAAAGTGTTAAGTGTGGTTAAAAAACTGAAGTTACAAAAAGTGTTCCCCTACCTGATGTAGTTTTATCAGTTGAGTGTTCTGTTCTTTGTTCATACCTTTGATACATCAGATTATTATTTGTTCCTAAGACAGTGATCATTCATATGTGATGCAATAAGCATTAATCATGTCATTTCTAAGTTAAACAATCACACATATTTGTTACCCAGATACAAGTAATTTTAAGAATTTAAAATTTTTAATGTTACTTTGTCTTAATTTGTTTTATGTGTAGGACAAGAGTTATATGAAAGTGTTATCCTCTGTTACGGAGATTAAATCATTAATGGATCCTGTGTGCCATCTTGACATGAGAGGGATTTGACGTTTTTGACATAAATTGTTGTTAACCAAAGTATAGTATGAGCTAGCACAACATTCACGCAGAGAAATAAAAACTCTACAGTGCAAGCACTTTTGAATGTTAGGCCTTTCTTCTTGGGGACGTTCATACACAGAAAGATTTGACTGCCGTAACGGGTGGTAATTTATTGCTGAAGACACCAGGGACTTGTTTGGTCAAAATTTAATTTGGTATTTATTATACAGCTAAAGAGATGCTCCTGTGATGTTTAGCTGAATAATTTTCTGTTTTACACACATAATGGATGTGGTAGTAGTTAGATGCATTGTGACTGTTTCTTTTCTAGGTGTACTGCCTAGACTACAGAGGGCGATGGTATGAGAGAATTGCTTTGAATTTAGATCAGCATTTAAAACAGCCTGAAAAGGTAAGATGTGACCAGGAATTTTTTTACGCTATCAAATATTTGTCTATTCATTCTTGTAAACATTTTAAAGTGTTGTAATAAATGTTTGATTGACATTTTTTATTGTTATCTGTTTTTCATTAACAGTTATAAATACTCCAATATTCTGTGTTAATCTCTTCTATTTAGTGTTTACTCAATTGTTTCAAAGCCAATAAAACAGGTGGTTTATGCATTCTTTGTTTTTTGATTTCGTATCCATTTATCCTTTATTTAAACCCAACAAATCTCTTACAGGGCATTTTTAGGCTTACTGCTATCAGTTATTTAATGTATTCATCTTGAAGGTTCAGCATACACACTTTATAGGCATTTGATTTTCAAAACTTGTTTGAAATAAATCTTTGACTTTCTCTGACACTTAACGATTTGATATTGCTCAAGTGATAGGAGGGAAGTTTCTTATATAAGCGAATGTACAGTTTATCCATGACGTTAGAAAGACGTCAGTTTGAAAGATCAGTTGAACGCTGATGTACGAGACCGTGTAACCCGAGCACTTGTAGATGTGAAATTTCCTCATTAGATGCAAACTGGAAAACAGGGTTATTCATTTTGTTTTAAGTTTGTTGACGCTAAACAGTGACGTATTGTTGTAGAAATAAAGAAGTGGATGTCAGAAAATCTGATTTATCCCAAAGCTTTTGTCAAAAAGCATTACCTTGCTAAAGACATGCAGCAGTTACTTGATTTTTTCATGTGATCTACACAGTATATAACTAGAAATTTTAGGTTTTCCTTGAATGTATTGCATGCATAATCAAAGAAGGGTAGTGCATGCCATAGACCCTGTGGCACAATACTCTGTAAGAGTGAATACTTGGAGAGTCCTAAAACCTTAGAAATATTAAAGGAATATTTGTTTTGTGTTCTATTTAAAGTGTAAATCTGTGGTTTATCTCTGAATGTACTTTGATTCTTTGTAAAATGTGGAACCCAAACACCATTTTTTGTTAAAAGTGTCATTTAGCTTCAGTTTAAGGTTGTATTAATGAACTTATGTTTAATGTATTTAAAATTGTATAGGTATTTCCCAAATTCTGCTACATGACTTATTTAAATAAAAATGGTCTGGTAATCTGACTGTCTCAGGCATTACATTGTTTAATCTGATGGTAGTTTCTGTAACATTTTTTATCACTTCTGCTTTAGTTTTTCAACTGTAAGTTTACATTTATTTCTGGCTTTTTTTAGCAGCTTTAAATCTAAAGTTTTGGGAGGTAAATTTTTCAGTTACTAAATTTGTTAAGTTAATAATATACAATCTTGTATGATTTCTCTTTTTCATTTCCATATTTAATGAAATGTTTTTAAGTTTTCGAATATTCTCGACTATTAAATTGTGGGTGAAAACATTTCAAACTCTCTTATTTTCTTACCTGAAAGCCGTCACTTTGAAATATTTATAAAGATGTATAAAAGAAGAGCATAATTAAAAATAAATAGAGAAACACCTGTCTTATTTCCAGCTACTTAAGGTTTTGGATCCAACCTATAAAATCCATATTTTACATATATAATGATTGCATACGTAAGCTGTTTAGTACGTATGAGGAAATTCGTTTGCTTTTTTTTTATCAGTTAATAATATTTTGCTCATTCTGTAAAGTTTAACATTAGGTTTATTATGAATTGAATATGTAAGTTAATGGGGCAGTTTTTGAATTAGAAGGTGTAATATTACTAGTGAACAATTTTTGAATTAAAGGTGTAATATTACCAGTGAACAGTTTTTGAATTAGAAGGTGTAATATTACCAGTGAACAGTTTTTTGAATTAGAAGGTGTAATATTAATAGTGAACAGTTTTTGAATTAGAAGGTGTAATATTACTAGTGAACAGTTTTTGAATTAGAAGGTGTAATATTACTAGTGAACAATTTTTGAATTAGAAGGTTTAATATTAATAGTGAACAGTGTAATTAGAAGGTGTAATATTACCAGTGAACAGTTTTGAATTAGAAGGCGTAATATACTAGTGAACAGTTTTTTTGAATTAGAAGGTGTAATATTACCAGTGAACAGTTTTTGAATTAGAAGGTGTAATATTACCAGTGAACAGTTTTTGAATTAGAAGGTGTAATATTACCAGTGAACAGTTTTTGAATTAGAAGGTGTAATATTACTAGTGAACAGTTTTTGAATTAGAAGGTGTAATATTACTAGTGAACAGTTTTTGAATTAGAAGGTGTAATATTACTAGTGAACAGTTTTTGAATTAGAAGGTGTAATATTACCAGTGAACAGTTTTGAATTAGAAGGTGTAATATTACCAGTAACAGTTTTTGAATTAGAAGGTGTAATATTACCAGTGAACAGTTTTGAATTAGAAGGTGTAATATTACCAGTGAACAGTTTTTGAATTAGAAGGTGTAATATTACTAGTGAACAGTTTTTGAATTAGAAGGTGTAATATTACCAGTGAACAGTTTTTGAATTAGAAGGTGTAATATTACCAGTGAACAGTTTTTGAATTAGAAGGTGTAATATTACCAGTGAACAGTTTTTGAATTAGAAGGTGTAATATTACCAGTGAACAGTTTTGAATTAGAAGGTGTAATATTACCAGTGAACAGTTTTTGAATTAGGTGTAATATTACTAGTGAACAGTTTTTGAATTAGAAGGTGTAATATTACTAGTGAACAGTTTTTGAATTAGAAGGTGTAATATCACTAGTGAACAGTTTTTGAATTAGAAGGTGTAATATCACTAGTGAACAGTTTTTGAATTAGAAGGTGTAATATTACCAGTGAACAGTTTTTGAATTAGAAGGTAATATCACCAGTGAACAGTTTTGAATTAGAAGGTGTAATATTAGTGAACAGAACAGTTTTTTGAATTAGAAGGTGTAATATTACCAGTGAACAGTTTTGAATTAGAAGGTGTAATATTACCAGTGAACAGTTTTGAATTAGAAGGTGTAATATTACCAGTGAACAGTTTTTGAATTAGAAGGTGTAATATTAATTAGAAGGTGTAATATTACTAGTGAACAGTTTTTGAATTAGAAGGTGTAATATTACTAGTGAACAGTTTTTGAATTAGAAGGTGTAATATTACTAGTGAACAGTTTTTGAATTAGAAGGTGTAATATTACTAGTGAACAGTTTTTGAATTAGAAGGTGTAATATTACTAGTGAACAGTTTTTGAATTAGAAGGTGTAATATTACTAGTGAACAGTTTTTGAATTAGAAGGTGTAATATTACCAGTGAACAGTTTTTGAATTAGAAGGTGTAATATTACCAGTGAACAGTTTTTGAATTAGAAGGTGTAATATTACCAGTGAACAGTTTTTGAATTAGAAGGTGTAATATTACCAGTGAACAGTTTTTGAATTAGAAGGTGTAATATTACCAGAACAGTTTTGAATTAGAAGGTGTAATATTACCAGTGAACAGTTTTTGAATTAGAAGGTGTAATATTACCAGTGAACAGTTTTTGAATTAGAAGGTGTAATATTACCAGTGAACAGTTTTTGAATTAGAAGGTGTAATATTACCAGTGAACAGTTTTTGAATTAGAAGGTGTAATATTACTAGTGAACAGTTTTTGAATTAGAAGGTGTAATATTACCAGTGAACAGTTTTGAATTAGGGTGTAATATTACTAGTGAACAGTTTTTGAATTTTTGAATTAGAAGGTGTAATATTACCAGTGAACAGGAATTAGAAGGTGTAATATCACCAGTGAACAGTTTTGAATTAGAAGGTGTAATATCACCAGTGAACAGTTTTTGAATTAGAAGGTGTAATATTACCAGTGAACAGTTTTTGAATTAGAAGGTGTAATATTACCAGTGAACAGTTTTGAATTAGAAGGTGTAATATTACCAGTGAACAGTTTTTGAATTAGAGAAGTGTTTTTGTAATATATTACCAGTGAACAGTTTTTGAATTAGAAGGTGTAATATTACTAATTAGAAGGTGTAATATTACTAGTGAACAGTTTTTGAATTAGAAGGTGTAATATTACTAGTGAACAGTTTTTGAATTAGAACAGTGAACAGTTTTGAATTAGAAGGTGTAATATTACTAGTGAACAGTTTTGAATTAGAATGTAGAAGGTGTAATATCACTAGTGAACAGTTTTTGAATTAGAAGGTGTAATATTAATAGTGAACAGTTTTTGAATAAGAAGGTGTAATATTACTAGTGAACAGTTTTTGAATTAGAAGGTGTAATATTACTAGTGAACAGTTTTTGAATTAGAAGGTGTAATATTACTAGTGATTAAGCATTCCTGTTATTGTTTTGTGTGATGTGAACCTTGCTAAAAAAAGTTTATACATGTAGAATTTTTAAGATTCACAAACTGACTGTAGCAGACAAAGGATTACAAAATTTTTTACTTCATAAACATTAAATATTATTAATTTTTAATTAGAATAAACTGACCTCTTGACATTTAACTTTTGTTTTGATGTTAAGCACACAACACATAACACTATGTAACACAAATTTTGTTCCTGGATAGTATGTGTTATTTCTGAATTACTTATGTTGTAAAAGTACAGAAAATGACCATTATTCCCTTCACACTTTGCTTTTGTGACCTGGATAATGAAATTTAGAAATTAACCTATTTTCTATGTAAAAATGGACAAATTTGCACATTTTCATTTACATAAGGTCTGAATAAAACTACATATGAATCAATATTTACATGTATTTATACTAAAGTTATACAAAAATGTTTAGAAGTGAGTGGTTTTTCAAGATTTATTACTGTAATGTAAATCACTTTCACATATCAGCCCCCAAATATAGTCTCCCATCATGTTTTCGTTATGGGCTCCCAGGTTACAAAAGCAAAACTTTGACGAAAAAAATAGGTCTTTTCCATTTACTTTAGACATAAGTAATTGGGAAAAACACTTTCTGTCCAGGAACAAGAAAAAGTAAACATTTTGTTACATAGTGTTATAGGCTATTTGTGCACCATGATTTATTGAAATCCATTTTTTTAGCATTAAAATCCTTCAGATTTACTACCAAGTCATTTGGGCCCCTCCCCTTTAAATCTTAGTGTTTTTTTGAGGGGAGGGGATTGGTCTATTATTCTGTTTTATATTTGGGCCAAAAGCTAGACAGGAATTTTGTAATCTGACTTTATAGCTGTTACTTCCAGTTTTTTTTAAACTACAAATTTATAGATTTTCTGTTATAACTCTGATTTTATAGGCTTTTTCTGTGATTAAAACTGCACTCGCAGACATTTCTGTAAGAACTGGCCTCAGGTTTGCTCTTTTCTCACGAGCCCAGAAAATATGTTCTTCTTCATCCAACAAAAAACTGGAGTTAAGATTGGAAGAGCTGCCAGAGATAATGTCAGTTCGTGAAGCTCCCAAGGTCTGTGTATCATTCAAAAATAATTTTTAGTACAATAGAACAACCTTGGAAGATTATAATATTGTATATGATATAAATTATAAGTAATGTGGATGTGAACAATACATCACATCTTGTCTTTTAAATCTAAAACTAGCCTTCTGTGTATTGCTGTTTTTATGTGAAAGCCAACACATAAAAATATAAAGATTCTTGTTTTATTTTATTCAAGTGTATGATGGTTTTACCAGTTAGTGAGCTTACTTATAAGTGTCTCAGTGCATCACATGGAAAGTACTAAATGGTAATTATCTGTAAACTATGAGGTTTAGAAAGTTTATCTGAAGTTTAGAAAAAATCAATTTCACAGAGATTCATATGTGAAGCTGTTTTGATCTTTTAGTATAGAGTTTTACTATGGGTTTGTAACTAGTGTGGTTGGTGTTGATTAATGTTGGTAAACTAGGTGGTGATTAAAGGTCGGCTTTTCCCTCGTGCATTACCTGGATACAAAACTGTTTTTATTTCCATGGATTCAGCTGAGTCAAGTAGTGTTGGGGATGTTGTCATTGTTCAAGTTGAGGAACTAGCTTTGCAACATTATAAACAACAAGGCTTTACCCAGGGTGAGTAGTAGAAAATAGGTGAACATCAGCATAATTCTTGTAATAAGTTTATGTCGGTGATACACGTGGATCTTGGAAGCTGATTCAGTGTTCTTGTTTATGTTTAAAGTAAGTACTTATGAGGTTCTTAATAAATGTTTTGGTAATATAGCAAAATTATTACTTCTCAATTTCTGCTTCCATCAAAATTTCATGAAATGTTGCATAACTAGCATGTTAAAACACATGCAGGTAATAAAAGTGTAGTCAATATATTTTAATGTAGAATTGTAAGTTGTTTTTAAATATAGGTAGCAGCACTGACAGTTTTCTGAAAACTACCACTGTCACCTATGTTGAACTTTTTGAATAAATAAAGTATTGTTTTTTTTCAATGTGAAAGTCATTTATTTGTCTTTAAAGAGATAGTACCAGCTCTGCTTTCACAGAATTTTATTTTATTTGTCTTTAAAGAGATAGTACCAGCTCTGCTTTCACAGAATTTTATTTTATTTGTCTTTAAAGAGATAGTACCAGCTCTGCTTTTACAGAATTTTATTTTATTTGTCTTTAAAGAGATAGTACCAGCTCTGCTTTACAGAATTTTATTTTATTTGTCTTTAAAGAGATAGTACCAGCTCTGCTTTCACAGAATTTTATTTTATTTGTCTTTAAAGAGATAGTACCAGCTCTGCTTTTACAGAATTTTATTTTATTTGTCTTTAAAGAGATAGTACCAGCTCTGCTTTTACAGAATTTTATTTTATTTGTCTTTAAAGAGATAGTACCAGCTCTGCTTTTACAGAATTTTATTTTATTTGTCTTTAAAGAGATAGTACCAGCTCTGCTTTTACAGAATTTTATTCAGATTAAGTGATTTTGGAAATTAACCTGTTAAGCTTATTTTGTTAGGGTGATGTTTCTGAAAACCTTTGGTAATGGAAACGTTATATTTAACATCAATGGACGTAGATTAAAAAAGTCAGATGCCACAGACTTGTTTACTTTTGATAGTGTAGGAGAGAAGGCTTTAGAAATTTTTTAACACAAGTGATTTTGCAAGTGTTGAAGAAGAAGAAAGATTATTAGTTTTCTAAAAGCAGTTTGTAACCCTTGTTAAAGTAGTTTCGCTTAAGAGTGATAAACTTTATGAGAAGACAGCATAAAGAAGAAGCTATTGATCAGTTTGTAATAGAACCTAAAGTTTTAATTTGTAATTGTAAATCTCATGATCTGTAAGAAAGTTTAATATGTGATAGAATAATTCATGGAAGTACTTTGACAACAGCGAATGTTTTCTTAGGGAACAGGACTATATCTTTACAAAATGCCTTAGTTACATACTGAGATGTTTTCAACTTGAATTCATGTTTAAAACTTGGAGATTCATTAAAGAGCTGTTTATGATGTGAAGACAGTATGTTTCTCAAGAACAGTGTAAGTAACATAGTTTTTTGCAAAATGAGTGGCAAACCAAGTAATGAGGTAATGTTGACTGTTCAGAAAGTAGAGAACAAATAGGAGAGCAGCTACAGACAGAAGATTCAAAGTTTAAAAATTATGGTATGGTTAATGAAAGCCCCAAGTATATCAGTATGATATGAATGATATAACCATAAAAAAACAATGATTTTTCTTGCATGTACAGAAAGAAGTCTGATGATAGTTTACGTAGGATCTCCTGTGACCAGTTCTATTAGTTCTTATTCAAGCTAATGGTGTGGATGTAAATGAAGTAATATCAACTTGGTACAGGTGCACAAGTTAATATAATGTTAACTTGATACAGGTGCACAAGTTAATGTAATGTTAATTTGATACAGGTGCACAAGTTAATGTAATGTTAACTTGATACAGGTGCACAAGTTAATGTAATGTTAACTTGATACAGGTGCACAAGTTAATGTAATGTTAACTTGATACAGGTGCACAAGTTAATATAATGTTAACTTGATACAGGTGCACAAGTTAATATAATGTTAACTTGATACAGGTGCACAAGTTAATGTAATGTTAACTTGATACGGGTGCACAAGTTAATGTAATGTTAACTTGATACAGGTGCACAAGTTAATGTAATGTTAACTTGATACAGGTGCACAAGTTAATGTAATGTCAACTTGGTACAGGTGCACAAGTTAATGTAATTTCAACTTGGTACAGGTGCACAAGTTAATGTAATTTCAACTTGGTACAGGTGCACAAGTTAATGTAATTTCAACTTGGTACAGGTGCACAAGTTAATGTAATTTCAACTTGGTACAGGTGCACAAGTTAATGTAATGTCAACTTGGTACAGGTGCACAGATTAATGTAATGTCAACTTGGGACAGGTGCACAGATTAATGTAATGTCAACTTGGGACAGGTGCACAGATTAATGTAATTTCAACTTGGTACAGGTGCACAGATTAATGTAATTTCAACTTGGTACAGGTGCACAAGTTAATGTAATGTCAATACATTTTAAAGGTAAGGTTTGCACACCAATATGTTAATACAATGTTAAGTTCAATACTTTTACTTTATTAATGATAAATGTGTAATTCTCTGTAAAATAAAGGGTAAAGTCTATTACATTTATTTTTTATTGCAACTATTGAATGTGATTCAGTTTTAAGATTACTTGTTGATAATTTGGATGTTGTTAAGAGTTTACAGTATGAATTAAGAGATACATAATAACTTGTAATGGAAATATGAACAGTCCAGTAGTGACTTGCTACAGTGTAATGAAAAGTTGTAACTTACAACAGTGTTATGGAGAATCCATGTAACGTCATGTTACGTGGTTACAAAGCAATTGTCAAATAATCAGACTTATAGAAAGTACTTTTCATATTACTGCAGATTAACATATTCAACCAGATTCACGATGGGAAATTCATGTTAGTTAGGAGAAAAAGTTACAAAAAGAATTTAAAATAATGAGAAAGCATCATTTAATCATGAAAATTAGTAAACACACACAACATGTTAATTTCATAATGTTACTTGAAAAGTGAACAGTTAAGAATTTGTATAGGCTTAAGATGTCTTAATAGAGCAATTTCATTATCATTTAATTTTACTAACTTCTGAGGAAATAACAACTGAATTAGTAGGTGCAAAAAGCTCTTGTTTTCTTGATGTTAACTCTGTTTTTTGTTTTGGTGTTTTACAGCTTGATGCAAGTTAATGTTATGTACATTTGGAACATCTTTTGACATGCATTGCCTTGTTGTTGTATTATTTGTGCTCTGGAAATTGTTTGTACAACATTTAGTAAAATGTTTAAAAGAATACAGAAACATATCTAGGCAATGCTTCAATTTGGGGTCGAACTGAAGTGGAGTTACAGTGGAACCCCTCTAATTAGGCCAGTTTGTCTCAGTCCCGAAGGTGGCTGCCTTAGAGGGGTTCCACTGTATTTCTAAACAGGTGTTTAGGGACAGAGTTAAGGCTTAACAGGAAAAAACAAATTAAATATGTGTGCCAGTCCTTAGGTTATACATTGTATGGTGAATATGTTAAACCAAATATGTCATAGATATGTGTTACCTTACCAATCTTTAAAAATGGTAGAGAAATGCGTTTTCAAAGAAAATTGTTACAACAAATAAATACTTATAGAACTGTGTAATTTTCAGAGTTGATATATTTTGTTTGTTTTTAAGTAAATCATAAATATGACTTAGAACTGTTATAACAGTTTGTTAGATTTTTAACTGTTGCTAAAAGGTTGAAAGCTCTTAAATTGTCTGGTAATGGCAGCTGGTTTATGTACTTGAAACATTTTAGACCAAACCACAATGTTGAAAATATTTGAATTGATAAAGTTTTTCAAAGATGGTTTTGTTTTTAACATTTTTGTGATTGGATGAATTTCTACAATTTTTACTTTATAACTCTGCGAATCTGTTGTTGATAACGGTGACACCAGTCAGGACCCAGACACAGTAACTGCTGTGAAACAGCTTTGACTTACACATTTTTCTGTTATTTTAAAACTTACAGGCATTCATGGAGAAGGGTCAACATTTTCTATGCTGTTTTGTCTGCTATTCTGGGATATTATTTATGAATCAAAGGTTGAAGATGTCTTCCGTACTCCATATCAAAGTTACCCCTTGGACTTAAATTCAGACCAGTTTTATACACATAGGATCTCTGAAATTCAAGACAGACTTCAAGAAATAAAAAATGCTACAATAGAGGTTAGACATTTCAACAGCTAACAACTGTTTGGAAGTCACAAAGGTTGAACATTTTTAGTTTATGACATAATGAAATGTGAGATTTATTCTGTTTTCATCCAGTTTAGCTTTGTTACAATGGTAAGGTATTTCTGGTTAAATGCATATAAGCCATCTGTTTGGTCTTAGGGCAAAACACTTCATATAATTGTTTTATTATATAAGATAAAATTGTAGCTTTAGACAAATTGATTCATCCCAAAGTAAAGTTACTGGACTTGTATTATTCAATATCTTTTATGTTTAAGCATTATGTCTCATCATTTTATCCAGTTGGTTTGAAGTTTATGTAAAAATAGTTGAAGAAATCAGAAACTGCTGTCAAACCATTGCTAGATGTCAACAAAAAATCTGTTAAACCATTGCTAGATGTAAAGAAAAAAACTGTTTGTTAAACCTTTGCTAGATGTCAAGAAAATCATACCGTAGTTTAGTGTTAAAAAATTAAGTTCTTAGATAAAAAAAAGGTACAATTTAATTAAAAGTAAAGTGATTTTAGTTTATAACAGATTTATAGTTAGATACCTGAAACATAGTAGACATTTCTTGAGAAAAAAATACATGGTTTTGAAGGTTTTCTTTATTGTTTTTTTAGAAAAATTATGAAATTGTTTTTTGAAAGCTGATAAAAGGATATAGATATATTTGTAATCATATGAGAGAAATGATCTAGAAATTTGAAGAACTTGGAGTGTCCTTTACAAGATCCTTATGGGTTTTTCCTAAGCTTTCTGGTCTTCAGATGTGTTGAGGCTTTATTATAGTAACATGTATCTTTGTATTGCTTTAGGAGTTACAAAGTAAGATTGATCAGACTTGGGGAGCTCATCACGGAAAAGTGTGTTTAGTGAATTGGGATATATTTGGCAGCTTGGATAGTGTGCAGGTTAGTGAAGGCTTCTCAATGTTCCATCTTAAAGATTTCTTAGAAATCAATGAGGAATTATTGTTCAGAGATGATTTTACTATCTCAGCACAAATAATTTTTTTTTTATTTTTTTAGTATGCTCCACCTAAGATCCATGTAAATAGGTGTCCAATCCGACCAATAGTATCTGATGTTAGTACTTATAACCACAACGTAGTTGGATTTTTTTGACTGAGAAATTTGTGAAAATTAAATATACGGTAAAAAATAGTTTTGAAATATTTGAAAAGTTGAAAAAACCTTAAATTTGAGGAACAGGAGTTTTGGAATAGTTTTAATATAAACTAACATTTCTCTACGTGAAGCTGTTCAGTTAATGTCCAACATTCTATTTGAAGATGAGGACTTAATACAAGGGTTAACAAAACAAGTACTTAAGGAATTTGTTAAAATTTGCCACCAAGAAACTGGATTTCATTTTTAACAGTTCTGTGCATGATCAAACAGATGGAGTTGCTATGGTTTCGTATCAGCGCCTAACCTTGCTCATTTTTTCCTAGTTCATCATGAGAAGAAAGGTTGTATTAAGGATAAGATAGATTGGTAATGCTTTCTTGTGTGTAGAAGAAAAATGTTAAATTATTTTTGGACTATTTATATAAACAAAATTAGAGTAGAAAGTTTACTGTTCAGGAAGAAGATACTTCAAGTTGTCCTTTCTTGATCTGAAAA
Organism: Tachypleus tridentatus; assembly: GCF_004210375.1. Taxonomy (NCBI): domain Eukaryota; kingdom Metazoa; phylum Arthropoda; class Merostomata; order Xiphosura; family Limulidae; genus Tachypleus; species Tachypleus tridentatus. The sequence continues at coordinate 50,446,777 of NC_134832.1, forward strand.
TTAATAACTAAAGATGGAAGACTTTCAAAACATTGTCTTCTACACGTGTTTTTTCCTACAACAGGCAGTTGCTGCCCATTCGAGTGTACTCGTAATGATTTAAGTCTGTTATATTAACATCAGTAGTATAATGACATTGTGACCTTCTAATGATACCATCAGTTGTGTAATGACATTGTGACCTTCTAATGATACCATCAGTAGTGTAATGACATTGTGACCTTCTAATGATACCATCAGTTGTGTAATGACATTGTGACCTTCTAATGGTACCATCAGTTGTGTAATGACATTGTGACCTTCTAATGGTACCATCAGTTGTGTAATGACATTGTGACCTTCTAATGATACCATCAGTTGTGTAATGACATTGTGACCTTCTAATGATACCATCAGTTGTGTAATGACATTGTGACCTTCTAATGATACCATCAGTTGTGTAATGACATTGTGACCTTCTAATGATACCATCAGTTGTGTAATGACATTGTGACCTTCTAATGATACCATCAGTTGTGTAATGACATTGTGACCTTCTAATGATACCATCAGTTGTGTAATGACATTGTGACCTTCTAATGATACCATCAGTTGTGTAATGACATTGTGACCTTCTAATGATACCATCAGTTGTGTAATGACATTGTGACCTTCTAATGGTACCATCAGTAGTGTAATGACATTGTGACCTTCTAATGGTACCATCAGTTGTGTACATTGTGACCTTCTAATGGTACCATCAGTTGTGTAATGACATTGTGACCTTCTAATGACACCATCAGTTGTGTAATGACATTGTGACCTTCTAATGGTACCATCAGTTGTGTAATGACATTGTGACCTTCTAATGGTACCATCAGTTGTGTAATGACATTGTGACCTTCTAATGGTACCATCAGTTGTGTAATGACATTGTGACCTTCTAATGGTACCATCAGTTGTGTAATGACATTGTGACCTTCTAATGATACCATCAGTTGTGTAATGACATTGTGACCTTCTAATGATACCATCGGTAGTGTAATGACATTGTGACCTTCTAATGATACCATCGGTAGTGTAATGACATTGTGACCTTCTAATGATACCATCAGTAGTATAATGATATTGTGACCTTCTAATGATACTGTTTTAAAATTTCTTTACTGTTTAGCAGTTGTGAAAAATTGTTTTAATGTTCCAGATCTTTCCTGGCAATGAATTCAAAGTTTAATATAAGAGAACTGTGTTGTTGTTGTCATAGGGTTTAGTAAAGTGTTTAGGAAATGGACTGGTTAGTGGAATCTGCCAACGACTTGCACAAGATTATCGTCACTGCAGAAGTGGTGTTCCTGATTTGGTTGTGTGGAACCCAGAAGTTTGTACAGTGAAGGTAAACTATGATTTGAATAGTTTTTTCTAAAGTAACTATATACCTTAAAACTCTTTCAGAATATGTTTTATTGTCGTTTCTTTTGTTATGTAGTTAACAGATTTCACCATATTTATTAGTAATTTAGTCTGTCCTCGTGCTTTCTTCAATTTTGAGGTTCCATTTTCTTTAGTTTGAGGTTTGGATGATTACTGAAGGTGGGAGACATTTTGAGAAAAAATGTTGATAGCATATCCATTAATAAGGTAACCCTAATTACGTTTGCCATTTGAAAACTGTGTAGAAGGTAAAAGAAAATTTTAAGAATAGAATATTGTTTAGCTGTCTTAAGAAGAACTTGAAGCAGTTTAGCTTATTTTTAATTACTTAAAATCAAATTGATTTGTTTCAAATTTAGTTCAAGAACATTTTATCTTGGAATTGATGTAAGATTATTCACTAACTATCTGTTCATCAGCTCTGGCAGATTTACTGTGGGTCTTTTTATAATCTAATAAACAAGACTTTTTGTACACACCAGATTTTATTATAAAGGTTTGTCTTAATTTTCAAAGCCTTTACGGTGTCAGTCTGAGCAAAAGATTATATTCATGCTAAGAATATAAGTACTTTTAACCTTACAGTTTTCTGCTTCATTTGAATACCAATAAAATTAATATGAAATTTTAAAGATTTGAACACCAACAAGATTTTGCTCTGCCCTTTCTTTACCTTCTGGTGTACAACAAACAAGGACAGTTTAATGTTAGTTGTTACCAACTGTACACCCACTTTGTGCTTCTGCATTTCAAAGAAAGGCTTTGTGAAATGTTTTACATCCTGTGCACCACAAGTAATGATGTCTTTATCGTACATACTCACGAACCTTGAAGAAGAAATTAAACATCATAATCAACAGAGGTTCTATTCATATGTTCATCTTCAGTGTGTGATTAGATCAATATTGAGAATTCATTTGTTATTTGTGAATTCTGTTGCTCCATGGGTGGGGGGGCACTTGCATTGGATTGACAATCAGAAGACTGGGAGATCATTTTAAAAAACACACTAATCCTAGATTTAAGAACAGCTCAGCACTAGGTGATTGTAAAGTGGTTCTGTCTCCCAGTATATCCAAAGTAATTGGCAGTAGCCGAAATGAGACTATGGTATGGATGACGAAAACTTAGCTGATTCTTCAAGAGAAGCCAAGAGTAAATGATCAGGCCTGGTATGACTAGATGGTTAGGATGCTTGACTCTTAATCTGAGGGGTGCAGGTTCAGATCCCTGTTACACTAAACATGCTTTCAGCCACACCGATGTTATAATGCAATGGTTAATCCAGCTGTTTGTTAGTAAAAGAGTCGCCCAAGAGTTGGTGGTGGATGTTGATGACTAGTTGCCTCCCTCTTAGTCTTACACTGCTAAATTAGGGATGGAGACTGCAAATAGCTCTTGTGTAGCTTGATGCGAAATTCAAAATAAACAAACAGCAAAGTGCTACTGAACTTTGAGTTTAGGTAATTGAATTTGTCTGTTATAATCATCTTTGCACTTGAACAGTTCATAATGCAAGACTCCCCCCCTTCAGTGGCACAGCAGCATGCCTGCAGACTTACAATACTAGAAACCAGGTTTCAAGGCTGGCTACAGTTAGTCCATTGTGTAACTTTGTGATTTAATTCTAAACAAACAAATAGCAAAATTATCAATTGTGGGGAAAGTTTCACGTGTTTTACTAACATATTAATTTTTCACTATTTTCACAAAGGACTGCATTCTGAACTTTTAATATCTTAAGGGAGCTTTTAATTAAAAACTAATATTGTGAAATTAATCTGGTTCCAGTTTGTGGAAGTGAAGGGACCAGGAGATCGCCTGTCTCCTAAGCAAGTCATGTGGTTGGATTACTTGTTGTCACTAGGTGCCTCTACTGAAGTTTGTCATGTGGAAGGTAAGTTTTTTTAGTACTGTTCTTTCCAACTACTGTTTAATGATTTAAAATTGAAGTACATGCACAATTCAAACATTAGTTTTGATAAAATTACCACATTTATATCAAGTAACTTTCACATTGTTTTAGATTTACTTGTGTATGAAATCTACCACCAAAACTTCCTAATTAGTGGATTGAGTTGAAATTTAGAATAAAGTTAAGATATTTATAATTAACTACATGTAGACCATTTATACATTCACAGGTGTTGGTTCCAGAAAACTTCGGAAGACTGAAACTTGAACCGATTGTATTCTTCAAAAAATAGTTATTATACTGCAAGTAAAGAGAACGTTAATAGAAGAATATATAACTTTCACCCTGAAGTATTATGTGATATATTAATTGAAATCAAATACACAGTGCTTAATAATATACAATATGTTATATGGTAACTGAAAGTGTGTACAATTTATGAAAGTATAGTAATGTTGGCTTAACAGCATTGCTTTATGTTCTATTTAACCAGTTAATTTCAATACAGAATGAATTACTTCACTTTATCGATGTTATAAGTGAACAATGAAGCCACAATAAATTCTTTACAAGACAAAAGAAGGTGGATTTAAAACCTAAGCAATGTTTGTTGATCTTCATAGGGTTAGAAGCAGTCATCAGAATATCTTTATATCATTGGTTGATTAGTTCTGTATTTTTTACTACATAAAACAAGTTAATCTTGCCAAAAATAAAATAATTGATTCTCGCCTCCCAGTGGCTCAGCAGTATGTTTGTGCACTTACAATGCTAAAATCTGGGTTTTGATACCTGTGGTAGGCAGAGCACAGATAGCCCATTGTGTAGCTTTGTGCTTAATTCAAAACAACTACTTGATTCTCTGTTCATTCATGAAAGACAACACTTATTTTACTCTCTCTGCCATATTGTTAATATTTTTGTCTGAGACTCAAGAGAATTTTCAAATACAGAAATATGAGTGAAGGTTACAAGTTACAACCAGGGGGCACCAGTTGTTTTTTTTTTAATATAAAGAGTGTGATGTATTTGGCAGTTTGGATATAAATTTTTCATCTATACTGATGATAAACTTAAGATTTGGTTACTCAAGTTAGTAGCTTTGGTGAAAAAAAAGATTATATTGCTCAATAAGATGACACGTTCAATTTGTCTCTTGGGATAAGAAAAATACTGAAGAACCATGATTAAAATATAAAAGTTTTTATATTTATATTGTGTCAATGGTACCTGAAGAGAGCTTCTCAAATAATAGAAATTACATTTTAGTTGTAATATATAAAGGAGCATGCAGTAAATGACTGTGATACTTGATGAATGAGAGACAAGGGTTAACAATTTACCAGTTTATTCCAAGCAATACAAGTACCTTCTTAACGTATCAGGTAATACAAAAATATAGTAAAAAACTGAGTACAGAGATATTATTCAAGTAGTTTTGAGTTACCAGTTCTTACTTTGGAAAACTATTATGTGGTACCGAATACATTAAGATAATTTAAAAAATGCATCACAGATATTGTAACTGTACAAAAAGAAATTTGTATTGAAACTATATTATGCTGTTCTTAATGGAACATTTTAAAATTATAAATAGGTAAAATAAAGAGAACAAAAAGTGTTAATACAATGTTTAACATACAAACTAAAACTGGTGAATAACAACAAACCAGTTTACACAATGTTACATACAAAAGCACATGCCAACTGCTTGACCAATAGCTTTATAAATTGCTAGTTTTTCAACGCCACTTGTCTATCAGATCTGTCTCTATAATAAGTACATGGAACTGTTTCATGACTGTAGAAATGTTTTTGTTATGAAACATGTGCATGTGATTTTTACTTTACAATGTTATTTCCTAAGGCACTACTTGGTTAAGATATCAAAGTTGCATAGAAGTGGATGTCTAATATATGATGTCCAGGACTTGTAATGTTACTCCTTTTCTCGCCCCTCACAGAGAGTAAAATACCTTAGTATTATTGGATTTGAGCACTTTCATTTTAACATACATTACAGTTTGTTCTTTGTTCAGTTCTTTGAGCAGTCTTTAGTACTTAACATAATTTTGAGTGTTTTTGCTGTTTAAGCTTACATTTAGATATTATACAAATGTTTTGTTTCTTAAAACATTCCCAAAGATTTCCATAAGAGATTATTTCTTTCCTTCTTTGAATATTGTAGTAAATAGAAAGATCATATCTGAATTACTAAGTGTATCATACAAAGAAGCCTTGCCCTACAGACTTGCTCCACTCATGACACCATCCAAAAAATTTAAAAATATTGATATCTTTATCCATTTAACTGTTTAATAAAAGACTGAACCACAGCTAAAGCAGCTGTTCCAATCTTTCTAGAAATTTATTAAACGATTGTCCTCCTATTTGCTCTAAAACATGTATCATTTGAGGTGTACTGTTTACTTACTTCTTGTATGATCAGTGTTATTCTCTGAATTACTAAAAGTTCACATCATTGGACCTAGAACTAAATGGCTCTATTTCATCAAGTTACTTCCTTGCAACAGTGTAAAGAAAACATTTAAAAACAACTGATAAATGTAACCCTCCTTTAACTTAATTCAAACAGGAAAGTATCCACTAATAGATACAAATACACTCCACTTACTTATAATTGTGTACAGTAATATCCACTAATAAAACATTCCCTTTACTTGTTTAACATTACAAGGAACCATAGCTATTGGTAGACACAAACACAACCCCCATATTTGTAGTTATGTAGAACACGACATTCATTGAAACAAACATTCCCCTTGTTGTAAACTAAGTAGAACCACTGATATAAACATGATCAAGTTAAAGTTTAGAGAGTAAACTCACATCCTCTTTCTAACATTACAAATCAAATTAGTGGATATTCACATTCAACATTTCTTGTTTCATTTAAACATAAAATAGAACAAAAAATATGTATACCCTTATTCCTTAAACATAAATATCAAATCACTTTAAGACATATTTATCCCCTTGTGAACATAATATAGAATTATCAACTACAACTTCCTAAGTCCAACTGAAAAGCTCGTATAAAACACAAAATGACTAAACTAAAACTTGGTAAAAATAAAGTGTATAACTGTCACTCAAAAATACTTTTAAAGATTTCTATTTTATGTTGACCTTGATGAAGTTATAACAAAGGAAGGAACTTAAAAACTGAACACCGATTTAATGTTGTTAAACCCCTCAACAGCACTCCAGTAATTAACCAATGATTTTAAGTTACAAAAACGTATGAAACTTTGTGATTTTACATTGTATTTTTTTATTACACATGATTTTCTTATAAAAATACTAGTTTTTTTTGCAACTGAAAAATAATTCATTTGTTGAACAGTAAATTCCTTGAAATACCAGACTACTTTTTCATCTTTTTTGTGACAAATTATTTTGTTACAGAAGTTTAGGCCCTCTACTCAATAATATTATGAAATTGAGGAAATCACGTAATTTGTATATTTGAAACACGTAAGATGAAAAACAACCCAACGTCTCGGACACTTGGTCACAGATTAACGTTCAAATACGAAAGTCAACTGTTGAGACTAGTATTATGTTCTTATTAAAATAGTACACATTTTTAGTAAAACCCTTTAACATGCCAATAAGTTGAACTGTTTTGTTTTTTCGTACTTTAAGTATCACATACCAAAAGAAATTAAGTTTGTGTGTATGATCCTCATCTGCACAATAGTATATCATGTTGGCAAAACTTTAAGTGAAAGTACAGAAACCACTAACAGTTACCTAAGCTGAAACACCCGCACTGTAAGCCGATTGTTTTTTTAGAGTGTACCGTCTTCCATCATTCTGTGCATATCTGAGACGATCCTGCCAAGAGTCTCGTGATACGGACTGTCACGTCGAAACACATCATCCAGAAATCCTGGAGAACCAAAAAACGAAAATATGTGGTCAACCCTGTTAAGAGATTTATCTGTCAGGTGGTTGGAGATCAGGTCTTTAAGCATGGCACAACACTCGTTGAGTGCTTGTAACAGGTAGTTTCTATCGTACGAAAAATCTACTTCGTAGAAACTGATAATAGCCATCGCCGTGGAGTGGAACTTGTGCTTGAACTTCTCTGCTATTTTCAGTTCTTCCTGACTGAACTGGTCATTTCTGTAGAGTATTCCCATCTTAATGACAATCTAAAACAGAAGGTAATATTTCACTGATTAGTCTTAACCAATAAAAGAATGATACTTAGAAATACTTGTAACTTCACATACATCTTACGAACACACATAACTGTTGGAACAACCAATGATTTCTGGGGAAACTGAGCATGAACAGACTGAAATTACTAGCTGTATCTTTTATTTTTTGTCACCTGAACATTTTCAGTAACAGCTTTCCTCCAAACCATCCTTAGAATTTCTGGCAATTTAAAACATTTCTTGCATTGTATAAAATATGTTAAGATAATCGTTATGATGCATATAACCATAGAACACGTTGCAGTTTTAGCTGGAAGCTAAGAATTTTGTAATCTGACAGTAACAAGATAATGTGACAAATACTTTTAAAGGTATAAAGACTATGGTATAGCTCATTCAGAACAGATTTCTTACATAAAGTTAAATTACTATTATCAAATCATTATGGAGGAGATGAAGTTGAGATTCACCTGTTTTACAAATTAATTACTCTAACCAAAATCAGGAAACCTGAGGAGTGTGACCACCCCCTCCACTGATGAAAACAATGGAGAAAGGAAATACATGTGTATGCTCCTAAAATGGTCACGTTGGTTGATGAATCACTACCTAACAACGTTTGTGGAAATATACATTAACAAAACAACTAATTCCTTGAGATTGCCAATATTCTGAGTGCTGTTATCCAGTGCTAAACAATTATCATTAAAATATTTTCTGAAGTAAAACCACTAAAACAAATATAGGTTCATATTAAAAAATTATTTTGATAATCATCCAGAGGAATTTGAAACCTTTAGTAAAATAAATAAATAATGAATTTATTTAAAGAAATTCAAGATCAAAAGGCTTACATAAGATATATTTTTACACTAAACGTTATCAGAAACACCATACACTAATTTCTAAAATGTCACAGTTATGTTTAGAAGTACAGAGTGTGCCAGAAGTCCAAACCCATGTGGATAATAGACATTATATTCTTAAAGTTTTAAAAAAAAATTGTGTCAGTTGTAATTTCAGGAAGTAAAATGCCATGATGGTAAAGTATATCAACAATTGATACATGTATGGCTGTTAATGGTATGCAATTTGAATAACACTACATAAAATTTTTCCTGGACATAAAGTGTTATTTCCCAGTTGCTTATGCCTAACGTAAATGGAGAAGACCTATGTTTCTCTTGAAACTTTTTCTCTTGTGAATGTGTAACAAAAACATGATGGGAGACTATATTTGGGGGCTGATACGTGAAAGTGATTTACATTACAGTTGCAAATCTTGAAAAACTACTAACTTCTAAACATGTTTGTATAACTTTAGTATAAATACATGTAAATCTTGGTTCATATGTTGTTTTATTCAGACCATATGTAAATAAAAATGTGCAGATTTGTCCGTTTTTATATAAAAAATAAGTTAATTTATAAATTTCATTATCCAGGTGAGAAAAGCAAAATTTGAAGGGAATAATGGTCATTTTCTGTACTTTTACAACATAAGTAATTAAACACATACTATCCAGGAACAAAGTTTGTGTTACATAGTGTAATAAATAGATTAAGAATGCATTGTGTATTTTTCCCTATCATATCAGATTTCTGAAACACAATGTATTATCTCTGAACAATAAAACAATACAACCTTTATGTATTATCTCTGAACAATAAAACAATACAACCTTTATGACATTTTTAATAATTTTCTCAGCTTCCTTCTTGTGTCCACTCTGGTAGCGCACAATTCTGTGTAGGTTATCCAGCAAGTTCGCAGAAGTGTCGTCGATAAAGACCTTGGCAATGTTTCTATTTGCCATTCTACTCAACAGTTTCTTCTGAGTGCGCATCCCAATGTCTTTGGCTTTAAAATGACTGTCTCCCACTATCAAATATACACATATGAAAAATTAATAAACTTACACATTTGTACATAAAAATTAAAATGGTTTAAACTCGTATATTAGAAAAATGTTGGCCATCTAATTGCAGTTCAAATTCATCTAATGAATCAAGTTTTAAAATAAGGAGAAAAAAACAGTTTTACGGCAACACTGAAGTGGCAAGTGTGTGCAAAAACTGCTAATGTTAACCACTAGTTCTGTTTTTATTACTTGTGTCGCTATCATATTTCACTGATGTTTCATGATTAGTTTTATCAAATTCAGAACTCAACAACTCAAAAAACAATATTTGTTTTTTAAACCTTTTATATCTATAATATCATCTTAAAGAGCTCTGTAAGTTAGCAGCAAAAACCAAGTACTCTACCATATCAACTTCGCAGAGAAAGTATATATTTGAGAAAATACTTATCTATGTTTGGAATTTTGTCTGACAAACATTGTAAGTATGAAACCTAAAATCATGTAATAAAGTTTTTCCAGTATCGCATAAGCAGTAGTTCCTTTATAGTATGATATCACTGATTTTTTTTTTCTGTGATAACCAGTGGCAAATCACTGGGTATCAAGAACTTAATGACATCAATGTTTAGTTTCTGGAGTCATTCAGAGCCTTTTACAAATTCTTTACAGTTAAATAAATCTTTATAATCACATCTATCTAATCATTACCAGCAAATCTAAACAAAATACATGAAATGTTACAATATTTATAGAAACTACAAACCATCTGTACTTTGAGAAACTTCATAATTACAGAATTTATGGAAAAAGAAAGAATATTATAGTTGTGAATAAATGAATTTTTTGTGAAACATAAGATGGTTTTGGTTTTTTTCTCTTGAATTCTATAGACAAACAGTTTCTATCCTTTCCCAACAATCACTCCTGATATACTCTATACTGTGATCCCTCTTGTGTGCTCCAAGAAACAAGACCATAACACTTAACCATCTTTTGTTTGCAGTTAGTGTATGAACAGTGTACAAGCATATCATAAATACTGACAAAGGACCAACAAGTTTGTTTGATGGTTTGTTTTTAAATTTCGCACAAAGCTACTCGAGGGTTATCTGTGCTAGCCGTCCCTAATTTAGTAGTGTAAGACTAGAGGGAAGGCAGCTAGTCATCACCATCCACCGCCAACTCTTGGGCTACTCTTTTACCAACGAATAGTGGGATTGACATTATAATGCCCCACGGCTGAAAGGGCGAGCATGTTTGGCGCGATGGGGATACAAACCTGCAACCCTCAGATTACGAGTCGCACGCCTTAACACGATTGGCCATGTCAGGCCTGGACCAATGAGTTTCAGAGCTTTAAATCAAACACTATCCAAACAGAACATTTAAGTGTGAGAACTAACTTTTACATCTTCTTCAGTCATTACATATTTAACCTAACTTTATTTACCTCAAGGTCTCAAATTCTACACATTTCCAGAAAACTCCATTCTTTTGTTTACAATTTATATATCTTATTTGTGATCTGTAAACATACGGCTAGTTAAAAATATCAATTTGGATATCTCTAACCTAAAAAACAAACTTTATTAGTAAGCTTGTTAAATAAAGAGAATAATGGATATTTTACAGTAAATGTGTATTTCTTGATGACAAGAAACACTTGAAATAAAAATATATCTCAGAACAACTGATAGGGGTATTAACACTTTCACTGATAAGGAGAGAACAATGTTTCGACCTTCCTAAATCATCTTCAGGTTAAGAAAGAGCGTGTTTGAATGTGACACCTTCACACGTTTTTGAACACTGCAAGTCAAATAAACACAATATAACCGTTGAAAACACCCAGATATTAAGTAGGGAAACAAATATAAACAAACGGAAAAATCAAAGAACCACTACTTATACAACAACTAAAACCAAAATAAACCAATATACAGGAAGACCTTTATACCTATACTAGTTAATAACCTAACATCCACCTGCAACGCCCCCTACAGTCCAGTACCCGTTTATACTCTCGTCCCTAAGACGTGTCCGTCAACAGTCACATTCAAACACTCTCTTTCTTTACCTGAAGATGACCTAGGAAGGTCAAAACGTTGTTCTCTCCTTATCAGTAAAAGTATTAATACCCATACCAGCCATATCGAGATATAGTAAACATATACTGCTTATTTCACCAACTGTATGACTTTACACCTGACTGGGAAAAAGAACTACATCAAGAAAACTCAAATTGAAAATATGTGTGAGATTGTCCTGAGGAAGACAAAACACTTACTCTTGAGTTACGGTCAAAGGTTTCTTGAGTTATGGTGGTTGATTTGCAATCAATTAGCACATGAATACAAACTGTAGCAAGAAAGTTTTTCAACCATCAACCGACAAGAAACTGAAATCAAACAAAGTTTAAATGAGCAATTTTTAAGATTCAAAAAAGAAAAGTTATACTTTAAAACCATGTGTACTGACTGAAAATTAAAAAGATCACACAAGTTCAATGAAGACAGTGATATATCTTAGTGTTTAAACCATATTCTTTATAAATGTACACTATTCTACTACTAAACAAATACCAAATACTGATCAGCTCAAAAAACTAGTATTTTTTCCACTACTTTTGTTGTTATGGTAACATATAACGTTTGAGGTACAATAAACTGTTAGTGTATTATATCACACTATCCAGAAATAATATTAAAATAGCCAAAACCTGAAATGTATGGTTAAAAATTCTAATTAGTGGTTACAGCACATCTTTTTAAATATTTACAAACACCATGACTATCAACAGTAATTAATTTCTCTTACCAAAATCACGCACACATGTATGCTCGAAGGCTTCAATTTCTTCCACTTCCTCTAATGTTGCTGAATGAATTTCCTGTTCTGTTACATATGCCAGCTTCCTTTCGTATTATGTTAGAACTTATGTCCTTCAGAAATCATCACTTATCATTGATATATACATATTAAATAACAAAACTGAAACATATTTTATTAAAAGATTTATGAAACACATTTTCAGAGTTGAAATAAACATTGACATAAAAACTAACACACCTAAATCGTACACACAAATATAATGAAACAGCACACGTTAAAAAAAAAAAAAAAAAGCCAAATTTTTAAAGTGATGAAACATTTAGCGAAAATACTATAGCAGATAGTCAAGGATAAACAAAATTTAACATATCATTAACAGCTGCCACTGTTAACAACCTGTACAGTTATTGACAGAAAATCTGAAATTATAACTGGATGTGAACAAAATCAATTTTTTTTCCCCAGCCATCTAAAGCAGTAAGTTTTTAAGCATGTAATAACCAATAACAATAATGTAACACAGCCATGCAAGTCAAATAACAATAATGTAACACAGCCATGCAAGTTAAATAACAATAATGTAACACAGCCATGCAAGTTAAATAAAAATCCAAGTGGGAAGTGGAAGCAAGCTATTTCCTTCTCCAATCACTGCTATTTACTCACTAAAAGTGTCTCAAACCTTATCTAAGAATATTTGTTTTTCATTTTGTTTTAATTTTTGAAGAAAGCTACACAAGAACTATCCCTACTGGCTGTTCCTAATTTTGCACTGAAAGACTAAAACAGAAACATCTAGTTATCACCACCTGCAGTTGTGGGCCACTCTTTTACCAACAAACAGTGGGATTAATCATGTTATAACAACCCTGCAACTGAAAGAGAGAGCACGTTTTATGGGACAGGAATTTGAACCAGAAATCTGTAGATTATGAATCAAATGCCCTAACCACCTGACCGTATTTAAATGAATCTCAATAAATAGTAACCTACATATTAGCAGACTTCTGGCTTGTATCTTACTGCCAAAAACTTACTATGTTTTCTGTGACAAACATCATAGTAGTTAGGCCCACAAGAAACTGCAATCTCCAAGAGTCTTGCAACAAACATACAGTTCTTGTCAAGCTTCTCCAATTGCTTGACAATTTAAGATACAGAAGTGGCTTCTAGCTGCAAACAAACTAAAACATCTGAAGATATGGGTGCTCAGTTTAACCCTATTTCAATGTCACCATTTTTAAACCCCTTCTGTACATGTTTACCAAGCAATATTCAATATTTCACTAAACCACTTTATTATGAATGTATTTTAACTAAGTTACTACTATAAAGTATATTATTACTTAGTTTTATGTTTTCCAAGTTTTGTTCCTTTATTTTAAAAAGAAAGATTTAAAACTGCAGGTTTTGCTGTCATGTGATCAGCTTGCTGTTGCGAGCTAAACTTTAGAAGCTATTATATATGACATTGTGAGAACAAAACAAAGACTGTAAGTATATAAAGTCAAATTAAAGTTTCATCTGTCTTTCATTAGCATCTGAAAAATTTATAAGAATTTATTGATGGTTTTTTTTGACATACTGATATTTCTAAGCTTAATGTCAGCCATTCCCACTTCCAAAGTCAAATCTGTGTTGCTAGGTCATGGTTTGAAATTAAATGACATGCTTACAACCAATAAAAAGAGATTTCCCAGTATTTAATTATACCCTGAAGAAAGTTCTACCAGTGAATTGATTTGTAACATAAGCTAGGAAATAAGTTCAGTCCACTTTTCTCTTAAAAGTGTAGCTAGTGTTTCTCACCTTATATGTGTTACTTTGTTTAACAGTTAAAAATGCATTTAAGCTTTATGTTTATATTTTAATTACTTACGTATTAGTTGCATTTATAAATGTATATTTTGAAACTTTGTTATTGTACACATTTAACTATGTAGTTTGAACTTGTTGAAATGTCCAAGCAAGACGGCGTCATTCACACATGCAAATGTTAGTGAAAGAGCTTGTGAATGACCTTTGACCTGTAATAACTGTTACAACCATGGGATCACATTGAAACATGTTGGCATACCTACATTAAGCATGAAAGTCAAAGAATTGGAAAGGTAAACTAAACTAAGTGAAAAAATAAAAACATGAAACTATGCATATGAGAAAAAGAGAACATCATGAAATAATCTACAAATATTTAAAATATGTGTAAATATTTCTATTATTTAAATTTAATCATCTCACTACAGTATATGTTGATATCTAGAGTTAATGGCAGTGGAGAAAATGTAAAATAAAATAAACATTTACTTAAAAAACATTTCATATTCATTTACAAGGTTTGAGATTATGCAAATGAAATTTGAAAACTATAAGATAATAAATAGCATTTTAATATTTAAAATGAAAAATCCAACTGCCTATGAACTATTCTGATTCTGAGTGTGTATAACTACATTAAATAAAGATCATTATAAATAATGGAAAAAACCAAAATTGTCTAATTTTTCTAAAACAACATAATCTTAAGATTGTGCAAGACAAATTTAAAACTATTTCATCAACTGGTTTCATTTTTATAAAGAAATTTCACGAGAGTCGCATTTCTACTTACTGTAAGTAGGTCATAGTCATACAGTTAATAATATACAGTTTCATGCATGAGAGTCTAAACCATCTGAAAACAATATATCTAAAGCGAATTAATCTATATATTCCTGTTCTTTAGAAGTTATGGGAAAATTATATTCTTTATTTAAAAAAATACAAAAAAATTACAGCATAATACATTATTATAAACTGGACTGCTTTGGGCATAACTTATGAAATTTTCCCACATACAATGCGAAATATTGTGGAAATGATGGACAACTGTTTTTCACAAAATCTAGCACCTACAGCTGATTACTTTTGATGCACTGTACCCTATAACAGGCCTCAATGGATCTTTGGTTTCAGGTTGTCATCGTCAAACCTAATATTTTCTCCAATTTTATTTGTGCATAGGAACATACGAAATAAAACTCAAATCTGGAATAATTCTGGACTCTTGTAAGTCTGGAACTATTGATTCCTAAGTCAAAATTTGTTTCTAGAATTTTAATGGCAGATTCAGCACTTCATGTTTTATTTAGAAATAACAGGTGCACAATATGTTACCAATGTCACTCTTTTCTTCTCCTTTATCTCAATTCAACCAATCAGTGCATTTGTTTAGACAACAAGCAGTACTATCATGTAATTGGCTGTTTGCACTTATTGCTGTGAAAGTAAATACATATACACTGATTCCTCAATTATCCAAGTTGTTCCAAGGAAAGACAATTACAGATCAAAAAAAGAGCAGATAATTGAGGCACTAGTATATCTTTGCACTATTTAGCCCATTGTGTAAATAACTTTTTCAGTATATTGAAGTTTTAATCTTTTTACTGTTGTTTAAACCACATCTTCATAATCAAAGCCAAGCATCAGCCAATCAGTCATGCAAAATTTCTCCAAATTTAAGTTACACAAGTCCAATTTCATTTGTTTTTCCAATAACAACTTCCTCTTTTGATCGCCCATTCCTGTTTTAGTTTAATTTAAATCACTAACATAGGCATAAATAGCTCCGAAATTTTGGTTCTTTTCCCACTATAGATGTGGAAGTGTAATGACACTATTAATGCACATGAAAATTATATCAAACGTTAGCATAAATATATGCATGGGATCTATTACAAAAAGCCTTTGAGTAAAACAGACTGAAAATACTAGTTATCTGTAAGAAAAATGGCAATACATAACTGGACAACAGCCTGACACAACCTGAACATGCATATGTGGTTCAAAGGTGCCCCCATTCAGCTTAGAACATCTAATGACAACCAAAGTTGAGTGAAATCTTTAAGAACCCTTAACATGTATTTTGTGTTTTTGTATGTGTTTAATCACTAATAAATAAAGTTGATCAAGCTAAAAATATTTTGTATTCCTACATTAAAGAATAAATATAGAAGAGACAAGGCTAGGGTTGAACCGGCCAACCTGCAAATTAGATATCATCAAATATCTAAACTTTTGGAGCCAAAATTAAGTTCTGTGCAAAACATTCTCTAAAATGTGTCAATTACTATATAAAATTATAATGACAATTATTTTGAAAACATACGAGGAAAAAAACAAAACTACGAATAACCAAGGATAATTGAGACACTAGTGTAGCCCCATTTCCTGCTACAAACAGTAGAAGTTAGGTTGCACACACATGGCTTCTAGATCTGAAAGTATTTGTCCAGGTTTACTCTATACAAGTTTTCTGTTTTCAAGAAAAGAAAATTTCAAAGATGTAAGCCAATCCCTGGATAATAGCCTTCCCACTCCAGGTATTATCTTTCTAACAATTCAATGTCCTTTTTAAGGTAAGGAACCCAACCAAGGCTGAATGCAATACTCCAAAGGAGGCCTAGCAATGACCTATATATTAAAATACTTTCTTCAAATAAAACCAAAAATCCTGTTTACACTATCACTAGAAAAATCAGTGTTTGTATAATTTAAGAGAGCACATGATTAACCAAAAAACTAAGACCCTTTTCTTCCATAAAACTGTTGAGCTTATATGTATAATTTAAATTATGATAATCCAAATACACTATCTTGCACTTACTGTACTTAAAAGCCATCTGCAAGTTATTCACCAAACTCACCAAGTGACTTAAACAATTTTGTGAAGCAGAAGCATCTTCCAACAGCCACTAACATTCAAAGCTTTAATATCAGCAAATATAACAAAAAACAGTCGTTTTCAGATGACTGCACCCATGCCTGAGTAGCTTCAAGCTTTTAACTTAGTCTATTGGTTTCAAATGTGAAGCTGACCTCTCTTTTGCTGTTCTATCCCACTTTATCCGACTTGTTTCAGTCTACCAGGTTGTATGATGGGTACCAGTGGGTTAACCTTCAATGGACTGGTATCCCTAACAGGGAAGATGGGTTACCATTCTCATCCGCACCACTTTAAACCATAGCTTGAAAGCAACAGCCCTATGTGACTTGCACTGGCAAGGATTTAGCTTAAAACTACTACAATATTTGTTTGTGCAAGACACACATTATTACATCTTGTTGCAAGTGTACCATAAGATACACAGAATTACTTAAGTAATATTCAATTTTCAAGGATAAGAAGGGGCCATTTGATTCATTCTGGCTACCTTGTTTTCTAATACCTTCCTATTACATACAGAAACTATATCCAATCTTTATCTAAAATATTCTTCAAATGTTGCAGGGTTTTTTTTGTTTTTTTTAACCACACCTGAAGGAAAACTATTCCACATATGGATGACATTATAAAAGTAACACCACCTCAACTGAAGTTACGTTCAAGATTTACATGACACATACAACGTGGCCATAGTGTAGTATTAGAATGTAAACAGCAACACAAAGATTTTCTAAATTCATAAGAGAAAAAAAAAAAGACTTCAGGTGCAAACAGTTGTTGTCATTTAGAAGGACCTCCATGTTGTTTTTTTATGGTATGGTTGTTCAGTAAAAATCAATATATTGCAGAAAAACTATTTGGAATGTTTGTTAGTGAACAAGTAAAAATCTCGGAAACTGTTACTTAGTCTGCTATAGCAAAAGTACTCATATATTAAGACTTGATTTTGTGACAAAAAAACCTTCTTGGTTGAATAAATTAAGAAGAAAAAATAGTAAATAAACCACAGAAAATACTGATGCATCATTACAAACCATTATTCTTTGTGAAATAACTCTGTTTACCTCAAACATGAGACTCCTCTACATGTTACTTTCCATGTCCCAATGAAAAGATGGGTTTTTGTTGTCCTTTGAATGAAGTAATGCAAGTTTATGAAATATTTTGTCAATAACTAATAAAAAAGTAAAATAAAAAATTGAAAATGACTTGAGTCATTTTGTTCTTTACAACAGTTTGCTCAAACTGCTAGATAATTTTATTGAATATACAGCTCTAACACAACTATTTCTCTCTC